>NC_044301.2:15383423-15565476 GCF_004027225.2 Strigops habroptila
CCTTTGGCTTCTGTGGTCTTTGTGTCATTGCAATGTGGTAGCAGTCAATACTTTCCTTGGTAGCATCATGGTGGTATGTATTTGTTAAAGAGAATTTTGTATCAGGAGGGATTTGCCTTACTGCAGAAGCTGAAATTGTGATAATCAGATTATATCAAATGGAGCCACTCTATTATCTATTCCCTTGGAGGCATGGAGAGGTGGTTGGCCAAGGGAAAAACAAGCTCACAGAAGTGTTCAGCATGAGAAATGCCCTTCACAGTGATGTGGGAAATCAAATAGCACTGGGACTGCACAGATCTCACATCATCTTCTCCCACTAGAGATATTTTTATTTTTAAAAATTGAAAGAAAACCAACCTTCCAACCATTACTAGATATTAATGTACATTGATATAGATGTGTTTTTACCTGAGCACAGGAGAATGTTGTTTTGCCAGAAAGCTACTGTGCTTATTAACTGGTAGGTGCCCCGCCCTCAGTAGATAAGCTATCAATGAGATCAGCAGTCACTAAGGAACCATATCATTTATCTAAATGTTAGTAACATTCTGCATTACTGTGCTCCTCCCTGGTGTAAATGCATGTGTTGGATCCCCATTCACAAAAGTCTAGGGGGGTTTTTTAGTGCAAACTAACTTTTGAAACTTTACTTCACTGTAATTAGTTTTGGTAGGGGAAAAAAAAAAAGAAAAAGAAGAGGGGAAAATTCCCATTAAAAAAAAATAATAAAAAAAAAAAATGACAGAAGAATCCAGAAAAACAAATAATAAAAAATACCTCCTTTAATTTTAGATAGGTGCCATGGCTTTTCTGGTTGGCTAAATTAGCTGAGAGCAAGAGTCCCCATGCAGTCCCATCCCCGTTCTGGCCCATACAAATAGAGGAAGTGGTTTCCTGGGTACAAAACCCACATGAAAGTTTTGCTGATGGTGCTTTACTTGCTGTCATTTCCTCCTCTCTTCACATTTCACACGTAAACCCGCCAGCAGGACAGAGCACCTGGTGGCCGGATCAGGTTTATTAATCTCATCTGAAAGAAGAGGGGCACAACTAGTCATCCATGCTGAGCAAACCTAGTCCCACCATGGCTCAGTTCAATGCCTCCTACAATGGCAGAGGGTCATCACAGATTCTCTTTAGATGGGCTCCATCCATTACTGGTGGGACAAGAAGAGCTAAAAGGGCTTTCTCCCCTCCATTAGCTCTGATATGCATCTTTGTCTTGATGCCATGGCCATGTGGTCCTCAAGTCATATAGATGCTGTGTCTGCCCCTATGTTGATGTTGTTGCTGTGGTTACTTTCATTTGAAAATTAAAAGATTACTATCTCAAGTTCGAAATGGTTGAATTTAAAAACACCTTTGGAGCAACCGAATATCTACAGTGTTCAGGTCATTTCCGTGGTCTCACCTGGCTGCAAGCAAGGATCATACAGGTCCAAGGGGAGATGTTATATTATCAGTCTCCTGATCCAGCCAATTCTTGATGTGTATTAAAGCATATTTAAGACTGTAGAAGGATTAAAGCCTAGTTGCTTCCAGAAGCACGTTTCCAAAGTCATGGCAAAGATTAAAAAATTTTAATGGGTTAAAGTACCCTTCTCTGAGGTCAAGACTGCATCCAGAATATTGACTGGACTTTCTATTGGATGTGGCATGAACCACACAGAGCAGAGACATGCCTATATTTTGAGAAATAGTGCTTAAGTATGTGTCATTTAGGGAGCCACAGGACATTTAATGGAGCTGGGAAGACAGTGTGATAAGACTGGACAAAGTAATCAGTGAGCTCATAGTCAAAAGGGTTTGTCGTGGTTTGAGCCCAACCGGTAACTCAGAACCACACAGCCGCTCACTCACTCCCCCCCCTTCTTCCTCCCCCCACTCCCGGAGGGATGGGGAGGAGAATCGGAAGAATGTAACTCCCACGGGTTGAGATAAGAGCAGTCCCGCAACTAAGGTATAATACAAAACCACTACTGCTACCACCAGTGATAATAATGATTAGTGAAATATCAAGGGGAGAGGATACAAGTGCTCACCACCCGCCGACCGATACCCAGCCCGACCCGAGCAGTGATCTCGGCCTTTTGCGTAACTCCCCCCGGTTTATATACTGGGCATGACGTGCTGTGGTATGGAATACCCCTTTGGCTAGTTGGGGTCAGGTGTCCTGTCTCTGCTTCCTCCTAGCTTCTTGTGCCCTTCCTCACTGACAGAGCATGAGACTGAGAAAGTCTTTGATTGGGGTAAACACTACTTAGCAACACCTAAAAACATCAGTGTTATCAGCGTTGTTCCCAGGCTGAAAGTTAAAAAACACAGCACTGCACCAGCTACTAAGAAGGAGAAAAATGACTGCTATAGCTGAACCCAGGACAGTATCCACCCCTTATTCCATACCATTCACGTCATGCTCAGATCCCACATCTCTCAACACACCATCACCCCTGTCCCATATATACACATATATATACACCCACACCCACACACAAAGAGAAAGATATCATTCCCTAGTCCATGGACCAATCCCTGTAAAATTGCTCAATTCATCCAGTCCATGATGTCAGGCTCCATCTCTTGTAATAGTCTTTCAGGGCAGGAGGGACAGTGTGTAGTGTTGGGTTGTTGCCTGCTGATGACACTGCCAAACTCGTCTGGTCACTGCTGAGCTCGTCTGGTTTCCTCAAAATTCATTCTTTGTTGAGGTGATGATCGGAGGGAAGTCAGGGTCAGTTGCTGGTGACCTGAAGATATCTAGCTGGTGGGCTATAAAAGTGTTATAGAGCAGGCAACAGCGTACAATTGAGTTCATTGGCTGTTTTCCCCCAAAATCAAATCCCCTTGAGGTACACATCGGACTTACCCATCTTCCCGCATTACCCACCAAGTATATCCAGGTCCCTGAGCAAAAGCAACACAACGAGTGGGTTTGCCTTTACCTGAAGCAGGAATAACCCAGACTGTCTTCCCCAACAAATTCTTGATGTGCACCACAGGAACTTTATCCCCCTCTACAGTACATAAAAGTTCTGATTGGGCTGGGCCAGCCCTGTTGGCAGATCCCCTACTGTTGACCAACCAGGTGGCTTTTGGTAAATGCGTATCCCAGTGTTGGAAAGTCCCACCACCCATTGCTCTCGGTGTAGTTTTTAACAGGCCATTGTACCATTCGATTTTCCCAGAGGCTGGTGCACAATAGCACATGTGATATACCCACTCAATGCCATGCTTTTTGGCCCAAGGCTGTTTCAGAAATGAGTCCCATTGTCTGACTCAATTCTCTCTGGGGTGCCATGTCGCCACAAGACTTGTTTCTCAAGGCCCAGGATAGTGTTCCGGGCAGCGGCGTGGGGCACAGCGTATGCTTCCAGCCATCCGGTGGTTGCTTCCACTATAGTCAGCACACAGCGCTTGCCTTGGCGGGTTGGTGGGAGTGTGATATAGTCAATCTGCCAGGCCTCCCCATATTTGTACTTCAGCCATCATCCTCCATACCAGAGAGGCTTTAACCACTTGGCTTGCTTAATTGCAGCACATGTTTCACATTCATGAATAACCTGGGCAATAGTGTCCATTGTTAAGTCTACCCCTCGATCACGAGCCCATCTATATGTTGCATCTCTGCCTTGATGGCCTGAGGGGTCATGGGCCCACCAGGCTAAAAATAATTCACCCTTATGTTGCCAATCTAGGTCCATCTGGGACACTTCCATCTTAGCAGCTTTATCCACTTGCTGGTTGTTCTGGTGTTCCTCAGTGGCCCTACTCTTGGGTACATGAGCATCTACGTGGCGTACCTTCACCACCAGGTTCTGCACCCGAGCAGCGATATCTTGCCACAATGCAGCAGCCCAGATGGGTTTTACTTCTGCGTTGCCAGTTGCTCTGCTTCCATTGCTGCAACCACCCCCACAGGGCATTTGCCACCATCCATGAGTCAGTAGAGAGATAAAGTACTGGCCATGTTTCTCATTCAGCAATGTCCAAGGCCAGCTGGATGGCTTTCACCTCTGCAAACTGACTTGATTCACCCTCTCCTTCAGCAGTTTCTGCAACTTGATGCAGGGGACTCCACACAGCTGCCTTCCATCTCTGATGCTTTCCCACAATATGGCAGGACCCATCAGTAAACAAGGCATATTGCTTTTCACTCTCTGACAGTTCATTATATGGTGGGGCCTCTTCAGCACGCATCACCTCCTCTTCTGGTGACATCCCAAAATCTTTCCCCTCTGGCCAGTCCATGATGACTTCTAGAATTCCTGGACAACTGGGATTTCCTATTCGAGCTCGTTGTGTAATTAGTGCGGCCCACTTCCTCCATGTAGCATCAGTTGCATGATGTGTAGAGGCGACCCTGCCTTTGAACATCCAGCCCAGCACAGGCAACCGGGGTGCCAGGAGGAGCTGCGCTTCAGTTCCAATCACTTCTGAGGCAGCTTGAACCCCTTCATAGGCTGCCAGGATCTCTTTTTCAGTGGGAGTATAGCTGGCCTCGGATCCTTTATATCCCTGACTCCAAAAGCCAAGGGGTCGACCTCGAGTCTCCCCTGGAGCTTTCTGCCAGAGGCTCCAGGTAGGACCATTCTCCCCAGCTGCGGTATAGAGCACATTTTTCACATCTGGCCCGGCCTGGACTGGTCCAAGGGCTACTGCATGAACTATTTCTCGTTTAATTTGTTCAACGGCTTGTTGTTGCTCAGGGCCCCATTTGAAATCCTTCTTCTTCCACATCATGTGATAGAGAGGGCTTACAATCAGACTGTAATTTGGGATGTGCATTCTCCAGAACCCCACAAAACCTAAGAAAGCTTGTGTTTCTTTCTTGTTAGTTGGTGGAGACATTGCTGTTATCTTGTTGATCATGTCTGTGGGGATCTGGCGACGTCCATCTTGCCATTTTATTCCCAAAAATTGAATCTCCTGTGCAGGTCCCTTGACCTTACTCCGTTTTATGGCAAAACCGGCCTTCAGCAGGATTTGGATTATCTTCCTCCCTTTCTCAAAAACTTCTTCTGCTGTATCACCCCACACGATGATGTCATCAATGTATTGCAGGTGTTCTGGAGCTTGCCCCTGTTCCAGTGCAGTCTGGATCAATCCATGGCAGATGGTAGGGCTGTGTTTCCACCCCTAGGGCACTCGGTTCCAAGTGTACTGGACGCCCTTCCAAGTGAAAGCAAACTGTGGCCTGCATTCTGCTGCCAAAGGCATTGAGAAAAATGCATTTTCAATGTCAGTTGTGGCATACCACTTGGCTGCCTTTGACTCTAGTTCATATTGAAGTTCTAGCATGTCCGGTACGGCAGCACTCAATGGTGGTGTGACTTCATTCAGGCCATGATCGTCTACTGTTAGTCTCCACTCTCCATTAGACTTTTGCACTGGCTATATGGGGCTCTTAAAGGGTGAGTGGGTCCTGCTGATCACTCCTTGGCTCTCCAGTCTGCGGATCAGCTTATGGATGGGAATCAAGGAGTCTCGGTTGGTGCGATATTGCCGCCGGTGCACTGTTGTGGTCGCAATTGGCACTTGTTGTTCTTCGACCTTCAGCAACCCCACAACAGAAGGATCCTCTGAGAGACCGGGCAAGGTGGACAGCTGCTTAATTTCCTCTGTCTCCAAGGCAGCGATACCAAAAGCCCATCTATACCCTTTTGGGTCTTTGAAGTACCCTCTCCTGAGATAGTCTATGCCAAGGATGCATGGAGCCCCTGGACCAGCCATAATGGGGTGCTTTTGCCACTTCCTCCCAGTCAGGCTGATTTCAGCTTCCAGCATAGTTAATGCTTGGGATCCTCCTGTCACTCCGGAAATAGAAATGGGTTTCACCCCTTGATACCTTGATGGCATCAGGGTACACTGTGCACCGGTATCTGCTAGAGCCTTATACTCCTGTGGGACTGATGTGCCAGGCCATCTGATCCACACAGTCCAGTAAACCCAATTATCCCTCTCCTCCACCTGGCTGGAGGCAGGGCCCCTCTAATAGTGATCATAAAAATCTCCACTTCTGTCTTGTAGAAAGGGATTAGTATTCCTTATCACAGGAGCTGGAGTAAAATCAGCTCTTCCACTCCATCTGGGAAACTGCTCGCCAGAGACTGGAGCAGCAGCTTTCCTGGGAGGATCATCCTTGACCATTGTTCTCCTCTTCAGTTCACGCACCCGTTGCTCCAGTGCTGAGGTAGGTTTTCCATCCCACTTTCTCATGTCTTCTCCGTGATCCCGCAGGTAAAACCATAGGGTGGCCTGTGGCGTGTACCTCCTATATTTTCTCTCTCGAGCAGTAGGGTGCCTTCTGTTAATAGCTGAGACATGGGTTGGTACGCGTGGGGAGCTGGATAGATCGGATAAGTCGTCTCTCAATTGCTTGAACTCCTGGGACAGTTTTTCCACAGCTGAAATGATGGAAGGGGTGAGATTGTCTTTGAACTCTCAGAGTTGACGAGTCAGTCAATCCACTGTTGGTGATATTCCGTCATTCCAGGTCATTGATGCCAATGTGTGGGCATATGATGATGGCGCACTCCGTGTAAGTTTCCGCCACATGGGTCGTGTACATTCGACTTCATCTGGATCTACGGATGTGTTCCTGGCATCCGGCCTACGATAGATCCTCTCTAGAATGGCTGATTCCCTCAGGGACTGGATGCCTTTCTCTATCGTGGTCCAGTTGGCTGAGCGACTCGTAGTATCGTCTTTGTAGGGAAGCCTTTCCTTCACAGCTGCCAGGAGCCGCCTCCAAAGACTGAGGGCTCGCTTCTCTCTTGCAATCGCTTTGTCAATTCCTTCTTCCCTAGCAAGTGATCCCAGCTGCTTGGCTTCCCTACCTTCTAGTTCGTGACCGTCGGCCCCATTGTCCCAGCATCGGAGCAACCAGGTGACAATGTGCTCCCCTGGAAGACGGGTGAAATCTTTTCGCATATTCCGCAGCTCGGTTGAGATCTGGGGTTGAGAAGTGACCTCTTCTTCTTCTTCCTCTTCCTCTGATCCACGTAGTAGTATCTCTTGTTCAGATGCTGTTCCGTGTAGTAATGGCATTGGGTCTTCATCTTTCTTCACTGCAGGGGTTGCTCTTTGTGCCTCTCGTTTGCTTTTGCTTACAGGGGCAACAGACATTGTCACAAACTGGCCATTTGGTTTAGCTGCAGTGTTTGTCACTGTGGTTGGAGTGGCTGCAGTGTCTGCCGCTAGGATTGGAGTGGTTGCAATGTCTATTGCTGGGGTTGGTGCAGCTGTTGTGCTTGGGAGTTGAGTAACACCAACAGCTGCATTGTCTGTTGCTGTAGGGGTTTGAGTAGCTGTTGTGCTTGTCACTGGGGTTGATGTAGCTGCTGTACTTGGAGTAGCTGTGTTGTCTGTTGTGGTCAGGGTCTGAGTAGCTGCTGTGCTTGTAGTTGGCATAGCTGCGTTGTCTGTTGCTTTGCCATCAGATCCAGAGACTTTTTTTTCCCTTTGAAGGTGCTGGATAGTGTTGAGCAGGGCTCTGTAGGCGTAGGCCAAGCCCCAGCACGTTGCAGCGAGTTGTCCCTCTCTGGTATAAACAGAACTACAGCACACCTCGTTTAAGTGTTTTACTAGTTTTTCCGGATTTTGCACTTGTTCAGGGGTGAAGTTCCAAAGCACTGGAGGGGCCCACTGGCCTAGATACTTGCCCATACTATCCCACACACCCTGCCACTCATAACTGTCCAGCCTCAGGGAAAATCTCTTGGTGGTCCTCCTATATCGTCGTCTAACCCTAGACCAGATTTGAACCCGATACTGCTTAACTTTCGAGATTAAATGAATTAGGATGTTCCTAGGACGGGATGGCCGTGGGTAAAACACACTCCGTATGTTTGCCAACATGCTGATCCCCAGCACAATCAGCAGGCAGGTCTCAAGGGTATTCAAAGGCCATCCAAAACCTTCAGAACTCTCAAATGCTGTTGCAAATAGGCTGGTGGGGGAAGGGGGGGTGAAAGAGAATGCCTCCTTCACAGGTTGACCCCCCGAGGAGAAAAAAAAAGATATGCAATTGCTAAAATATTTCATTATATACCTCCCAATGTATAGAGGGGATGGCCACGCTGGAAGCACAAACCAGACCAGTTTCATGATCAATGAGTCTATTGTATTACAAGTCATTACCACGAAGTACAGTGAAACAAGAACCTTAGCCCAGGCCCCTCAGCTGATAAACACTAAAACAGCAAATAGTGGCTGTAAGTAAGGTACAACATGCTGAAACTCTGAGATCAAGCGCAACAAGTCTGAGAGCCAAATAATCACCATTGTGATGAGTAGTAACAATGAATGCTTATCACAAATATGATTAGACACACTCTGGTCAGATCTGTCGTTATCTCAACCCTTCATGCCCCACATTGGGCGCCACAAAGAACTGTCATGGTTTGAGCCCAATCGGTAACTCAGAACCACACAGCCACTCGCTCACTCCCCCCCTTCTTCCTCCCCCCACTCCCGAAGGGATGGGGAGGAGAATCGAAACAATGTAACTCCCACGGGTTGAGATAAGAGCAGTCCCGCAACTAAGGTATAATACAAAACCACTACTGCTACCAGCAATGATAGTAATGATTAGTGAAATAACAAGGGGAGAGGATACAATTGCTCACCACCTGCCGACCGATACCCAGCCCGACCCGAGCAGTGATCTCGGCCTTCCGGGTAGCTCCCCCCAGTTTATATACTGGGCATGACGTGCCATGGTATGGAATACCCCTGTGGCTGGTTTGGGTCAGGTGTCCTGTCTCTGCTTCCTCCCAGCTTCCCCTCCTCCCTGGCAAAGCATGAGACTGAGAAAGTCCTTGGTCAGAGTAAACATTACTTAGCAACAACTAAAAACATCAGTGTTATCAGCATTGTTCCCAGGCTGAAAGTTAAAAAACACAGCACTGCACCAGCTACTAAGGAGGAGAAAAATAACTGCTATAGCTGAACCCAGGACAGGGTTCCATTTGCAAATCAAAGTAATTATGCCTTTCATTATAGAAGTGAGATGTTTTGTTAATTACTTTATGTTAAAATACTGAAAGTCTACATTTTGCAGACCATGAAGAACAACACAGGGAAAGGTACTCTGCTGAATACCTCAAATGTTAATAAACTGAAGGTCTTACAGTGGTTTATGTCTTGAAAATTAAGCCTCTACCATGTGTTTGATGATTCAAACTTCAGCTGTTTCAGTTAATTAGAAAGCTTAAAAAATGCAGCTTAATGAATTTAGTGCTCATTTATGTTAAACTGTCAAGGAGTTAAGCAATGTAAAAGTTTGATTTGGAGAACATCTGATTGCAGCTCATGTGGAATTCCATATGTCAGAGGAGCTGGAAAGCATTTTTTTGAACTATTTCCTACAATGTGAATTAATTTCCTACTACTTCATAAAAGACTTCTTAGCAGGGTTGACATAGGATTTATAATTATTGCTCTGCCCTGGATCATGATTATAAATGATACTTGTGTGTATTTTGTTTATAAAATTCCCAGTTTGCAATTAAATCAACCTGTAATTTGCTCTTTCCCTGCTTTCTTGTCAGTGGCTGATCTGAAAATCCACCATTTGTTTTCAAAATTAATACCCGTCAAACATTTCTCTTGCTTTGCAGTGCCAGGAAAAGTGAAAAAGAAGAAAGATTTGAAAGATTTTAACAGAAAAGGATCGGTATCAAGCTGGTAGAGAATAATGATGCTTCATATTTGTTAGGATAAAAGCTGCAACCATTGCGTAGCTGTTTCATTGCTCGAGAGCCAAATCAAGCACCCTTAATTATGTCAAGCACTAGCAGTTTGTTTGATTTTAATGAAATCACTTCCGAGGTTCCTGAACTTAGTTTTTCTCTAAATTACCACTGAAAGTGTTTGCATGATTTCTGTTGCAGGTGTGGATGTCACATGCACGAAAGGGATGTATTAAATTAACAGGATTTCATGCACTTATCCAGGCGGAGTTTGGACATGTTTCCAGTCAAGGAACAGAAGCAGCATCACAGAATCTACCTGGCCAATATGCCTTGGTTGATGAATATCGAGTAGTCATGCAGCATCAAGTAAAAATAATATGGCCATATTAGGGCAGGATTAGGTGAGTGTAATCTGCCATCCTGGCATGGAATCCTATAGGAACTACTGAACACCAGCAGACAAAAGGCAACTTAGGCATTCATAGGATCAGAGGGTTCAATGAGAGGGGTAAGATGGGTCTCAAAGCATGCCTTGGGTCTTACTGGGGTCATCTACCCTATCGGAAATTTGGCATTTATACAGCTGGGCCTGGAAATGAAGAGTCTCAACCCAGGATAATGTATGTCCTCTGCGACTCTCATTTCAGATGTGCAGATGATGCTTCAAGCTATAACACCGTGAGCTCAAATAATAAGCATATACTAAGGTAATTCAATCTGGGCATCTTGAGTCCTCTGTCTTTCCTCCTCTTTTTCTCTATTGCCTGGGAGATTTCTTTTACATCCCAAATGCTTGATCCCTTTAGGATGCACAAGAGTCTAGGTGAGGAGCAGATTGATTTCAGATGGATCGGATCGATAGTTTTGGCTTTACAACATTGCTGATATTATTAAATGAGCTCATCTAGTAAATGTGGAAAATACCGGTCAAGAGGATATTCTGAGTCTATTGAAATACTTACTGACAGTAAAAGAAGGGACCTGAGTGGGGCTGAAAAGAAAGTTTTGATAAAATTTAACCCAAAGTAGCATTTTGAACATCAAAAAAATCTATTTAAGTCATCTTGTCATTTCCTTAACTGTGTAGGTTAGCTTTAAGTCTTTCAAATCTATTTTTTCCTCTTTGATACCATCTCTAAGTTTGCAACTAGAACCACAGCCATCCTGGACTCCTTGTCTGCTGCAAGAATAAACAATTCTGCAGACATCGTCAAGCCTACAAGTCACTTGTGTCACTTGTGGTAGCTGTGTCACTGCTGTAGCTGAACCCAGGACAGGTTTGTATAAACCCATGGTCCACTCTCTTGGAAATTTTGTCTTAAATGTTGTTGCAAACACCAGTGGCACTGGATATACCCAAAGTCAATAGATGGTCCATTAAATATAGCAACTGCCTATACAGAAGCTTTTTCCCTTCCCAGTAAATCAAGCTCCCATTTTCTATTCACAAAATTTGTGTGTCCATGTGTTGTTTTTGAAGTTGACTGTTTTGGATGGTGTTCAAACATCAATACAATTTTATCACAAGTTTTTTGTAGGGTTTTTTTTTCATATGAAAGTTAAAAGCCTAATGGGATCACTGCACAGAGACGGAATAGTTCCAGGGGAGGAAGTAATATATGACAAAAAGAAGGGTGTTCAATTTCAAAGACTTCTAACAGAAAGTTTCAGAAAGCCATAAATAGAAAACACACAAATACTGCCAGCCTACATTATGTATATCATCTAAAATAAAAAAAAAAAAGTTTCCTATTTTAGCTCTTGGGGGAAATTTAAATAACATACTTGTACAGGAGAATATGCAATCTAAGTGAATGCTTTGGTTATATTTAATACAACACAGGGAAAGTAATTTTGAATTCACCAGAGCAAATCAAGCAGGATACATTTCAGTGCCCTAGACTGACCATTGCAATGAGCCTTGTGCTGGTCTGTATCCCGAGCTTGGTTTTGCTGCCACCACACTGATTTCACTGATTGACATCACAAAGGCTTCAGACAAAACTCAGACATTAACTAAAACCCTTTTCATAATCCTAAATGTGTTTCATTTATTCTCACTCCTTCCTTTTATAGTTTGATGTGAAGTTTTCCAGAGTGTTTTTCCTTGGTTGGGTTCCTAATTTTTTCTCTGGAGACAGGATTGCATCCATCTTCCTGTGAACATTTCTTGTCAGTTCTCTGTCCCGGTTCCATAAATACATGTGAGTTCATAAACCTATTTTCAAAAGGCCAAGTTTTCTCTGAAAAGAAGAAATTTTTTTGCATATGATGAAAGTGATAAATAAAAGCAATCTGTATATGTCAATGCAAGGTTTATGGAAGCTTTAGCCACCTACTGGAACGCACGGAAATGTAAAATGGAGCTCTGGGTGTTGTTTTTGCTTGATGAACCAAGTAGAAATGCTTGGACCATCTGAACATGAAACAAACCTTTACTCTCAGTGGAAGCGTTCCACGAGGAAAAACCACTTTGCATACAACCTCACCGAAGTTTAGCAAACCTTGGCTCAAACTGCGATGCTGGCTTGAAGAGAAAGTTTCAACCTCATTTATTTTACTTCTCTGCATTTCTTTCTCTTTTTCCTTTCTCAGACTTGCTTGTGAGGAAGTCTGGCATAGCTAGTCCTATGTTTGCACCCAGGCAAGACCCCACCCAGGTGGGGTGCAGCATCAGCCACCACAGGCATCACAAGGCTAAAAGGAGGAAAGAAAAGATATGGCTGTGTTCCAGAAAGCGGGATTTATCCCTCATTGCATGGAATGTGGCTGGACACTCATTTCAGTGCATCCCATATACACATCCTAGCAAAGTGTATTCACAAACATGCTTGCTAACTCTAACGGCAGCTGAATTCAAGTATGCGCAATGGCTTTTCTTCACCATTTTCTGCTAACAATGTTTAGCTAGTATTTATTCATTTGAGTGTTTGAAGAGAAACTTTTATTCATGTGAATATAGGTATTCATCATGTAAATTTATGTATTTATTCTGTAAAGGCTCACCCTCTCTCTGCTACACTCATGCAGTTACTTGATAGAAATGTGACGACAGGAAATTGAATATAAAGTCTACGGGACAGCCAATAAATCAGGCTTATATCTTTGTCTCTACCTCAGACAGGAAGGATCCCAGCTATTTTTAAATCTATGGTCCATATAAGTAGGCAGAGCTGTTTCTTCACTTGGGGGGGGGGGAGGATAAAAATAAAATAAAAACTAACAAGATTTTAAATGTCCTACAATTCCATAGACTTGCCTACCTGGCCATATGCCTGTCCCCCCTGAGGACATAGCCTCCCTTTCCCCAAGATGCACGACATGCTCATGATACAGCCAAAACCAACCGAGACTCCCTGATTCCCATTCATAAGCTGAGCCATGGATTGATCCAGACTGCACCGGAACAGGGGCAAGCTCCAGAACACCTGCAATACATTGATGACATCATCGTGTGGGGTGATACAGCAGAAGAAGTTTTTGAGAAAGGGAGGAAGATAATCCAAATCCTGCTGAAGGCCGGTTTTGCCATAAAACGGAGTAAGGTCAAGGGACCTGCACAGGAGATTCAATTTTTGGGAATAAAATGGCAAGATGGATGCCGCCAGATCCCCACAGACGTGATCAACAAGATAACAGCAATGTCTCCACCAACTAACAAGAAAGAAACACAAGCTTTCTTAGGTGTTGTGGGGTTCTGGAGAATGCACATCCCAAATTACAGTCTGATTGTAAGCCCTCTCTATCACATGATGTGGAAGAAGAAGGATTTCAAATGGGGCCCTGAGCAACAACAAGCCTTAGAACAAATTAAATGATAAATAGTTCATGCAGTAGCCCTTGGACCAGTCCGGACCGGGCCAGATGTAAAAAATGTGCTCTATACCGCAGCTGGGGAGAATGGTCCTACCTGGAGCCTCTGGCAGAAAGCTCCAGGGGAGACTCGAGGTCGACCCCTCGGCTTTTGGAGTCAGGGATATAAAGGATCCGAGGCCAGCTATACTCCCACTGAAAAAGAGATCCTGGCAGCCTATGAAGGGGTTTGAGCTGCCTCAGAAGTGATTGGAACTGAAGCACAGCTCCTCCTGGCACCCCGGTTGCCTGTGCTGGGCTGGATGTTCAAAGGCAGGGTCTCCTCTACACATCATGCAACTGATGCTACATGGAGGAAGTGGGCCGCACTAATTACACAACGAGCTCGAATAGGAAATCCCAGTTGTCCAGGAATTCTAGAAGTCATCATGGACTGGCCAGAGGGGAAAGATTTTGCGATGTCACCAGAAGAGGAGGTGATGCGTGCTGAAGAGGCCCCACCATATAATGAACTGTCAGAGAGTGAAAAGCAATATGCCTTGTTTACTGATGGGTCCTGCCATATTGTGGGAAAGCATCAGAGATGGAAGGCAGCTGTGTGGAGTCCCCTGCATCAAGTTGCAGAAACTGCTGAAGGAGAGGGTGAATCAAGTCAGTTTGCAGAGGTGAAAGCCATCCAGCTGGCCTTGGACATTGCTGAACGAGAAAAATGGCCAGTACTTTATCTCTATACTGACTCATGGATGGTGGCAAATGCCCTGTGGGGGTGGTTGCAGCAATGGAAGCAGAGCAACTGGCAACGCATCTGGGCTGCTGCACTGTGGCAAGATATCGCTGCTCGGGTGCAGAACCTGGTGGTGAAGGTACGCCACGTAGATGCTCATGTACCCAAGAGTAGGGCCACTGAGGAACACCAGAACAACCAGCAAGTGGATAAAGCTGCTAAGATGGAAGTGGCCCAGATGGACCTAGATTGGCAACATAAGGGTGAATTATTTTTAGCCTGGTGGGCCCATGACCCCTCAGGCCATCAAGGCAGAGATGCAACATATAGATGGGCTCGTGATCGAGGGGTGGACTTAACAATGGACACTATTGCCCAGATTATTCCTGAATGTGAAACACGTGCTGCAATTAAGCAAGCCAAGCGGTTAAAGCCTCTCTGGTATGGAGGACGATGGCTGAAGTACAAGTATGGGGAGGCCTGGCAGATTGACTATATCACACTCCCACTGACCCGCCAAGGCAAGCGCCATGTGCTTACCATGGTGGAAGCAACCACCGGCTGGCTGGAAACATATTCTCTGCCCCACGCCACTGCCCGGAACACTATCCTGGGCCTTGAGAAACAAGTTTTGTGGCAACACGGCACCCCAGAAAAAAGTGAGTCAGACAATGGGACTCATTTTCAGAACAACCTTATAGACACTTGGGCCAAAGAGCATGCACCAGCCTCTGGGAAAATCGAACGGTACAACGGGCTGTTAAAAACTACACTGAGAGCAATGGGTGGTGGGACTTTCAAACACTGGGATATGCATTTACCAAAAGCCACCTGGTTGGTCAACACTAGGGGATCTGCCAACAGGGCTGGCCCAGCCCAATCAGAACTTTTACGTCCTGTAGAGGGGGATAAAGTTCCTGTGGTGCACATAAAGAATTTGTTGGGGAAGACAGTCTGGGTTATGCCTGCTTCAGGGAAAGGCAAACCCACTCGTGGTGTTGCTTTTGCTTAGGGACCTGGATATACTTGGTGGGTAATGTGGGAAGATGGGGAAGTCCGATGTGTACCTCAAGGGGATATAATTTTGGGGGAAAACAGCCAATGAACTCAATTGTATGCTGTTGCCTGCTCTATAACACTTTTATAGCCCACCAGCTAGATATCTTCAGGTCACCAGCAATGACCCTGACTTCCCTCCGATCATCACCCCAACAAAGAATGAATTTTGAGGAAATCAGACGAGCTCAGCAGTGACTAGACAAGTTCGGCAGTGTCATCAGCAGGCAACAACCCAACACTACACACCATCCCTCCTGCCCTGAAAGACTATTGCAAGAGATGGAGCCTGACATCATGGACTGGATGAATTCAGCAACTTTATAGGGATTGGTCCATGGACTAAGGAATGATATCTTTGTGTGTGGGTGTGGGTGTGTATATATATATATATGAGACAAAAGTGATGGTATATTGAAAAATGTGGGATCTGAGCATGACATGAATGGTATGGAATAAGGGGTGGATACTGTCCTGGGTTCAGCTATAGCAGTCATTTTTCTCCTTCTTAGTAGCTGGTGCAGTGCTGTGTTTTTCACTTTCAGCCTGGGAACAATGCCGAGAACACTGAAGTTTTTAGTTGTTGCTAAGTAATGTTTACTCCAATCAAGGACTTTCTCAGTCTCATGCTTTTCCGGGGAGGAGGGGAAGTCAGGAGGAAGCAGAGACAGGACACCTGACCCAAACTGGCCAAAGGGGTATTCCATCCCACAGCATGTCATGCCCAGTATATAAACTGGGGGGAGTTACCCGGAAGGCCTGATCACTGCTTGGGTCAGGCTGGGTATCAGTCGGCAGGTGGTGAGCAATTGTATCCTCTCCCCTTGTTATTTCCCTTATCATTATTATCATTGGTGGTAGCAGTAGTGGTTTTGTATTATACCTTAGTTACTGGACTGCTCTTACGTCAACTCGTGGGAGTTACATTCTTCCGATTCTCCTCCCTATCCCTCCAGGAGCGGGGGGAGGAAGAAGGGGGGGGAATGAGCGAGCGGCTGTGTGGTTCCGAGTTACTGGCTGGGCTTAAACCACTACACCTGTCCAAGGACCCAATGTCAAACCCAACATAGGGCATATTCATCAGTCCTAACCAAGAGCTGGATAAAAATTTTGGCAAAAAAAAAAAAAGTTCTCAGACCATTGCCCTTGTCAGGATTCTGAAGCCATCCTGTGCAGCTATGACAAATTCTCTGTGCCAAGCAGGCTGTGGCACAGGTCTTTTAAAGTCAGATTTCTTCAGCTCGGAGAATTTTTGAGTTGGTGGAGCCAATTACATACACATGACCTCACCAGGGCCTCTGGGTAGGAGTGATTCATTCCAAGCAATCCCCCTGTTTGAATCTTTGCTGATTAATATTTTCATTTGTCTTCCCTTAACAAGCAAGTTACTCTTCATGAGATGAGAGATTCTTAAGTTTCCAAGAACTAAATTAACTATTCCTACTTGATTTGCTCTGGCTGATGTTATATTGCCCTCAAGGCTGCTAATTTGAAAAATGCTCTTGGATATTTTTTTATTTTTATTTTTTTTTCGTTGTTCCTGATAGAGATCTAAGTGCTAATATGGAGTTAAGTTACGTTTCTTGTAAGATTTCTTAATTGCCAATGCTGGCTGAAACTTGAGCATTTCAGAGATTCTATTGATTATGTTGGCCTGAATATTATTACGTTGAAATCCCTTCAGGATAACTGCAGCTTTTGTTGTATCCATTGCATCATTTTCCTAACGTTGTTCAAACCCAGTACTATAATAATTTTGTGGATTGGAAGGAAATTAACTGCGTCTATAATGCTGTACCACTCAAGTAGGCACTACATTATAACTGTCTTACAAAAGGTTTTTTGGTCATGTTTGTTCCACCACCTGGGTGAAGCTTCACAATATTTTAGAACAATATGGGAGAAGTATCTATGAGCTCAGAAACAAGGACTCCAGAAGAGTTACATCCACATTTGTTCCAGGATTTGGGAAGGCTGCTCTGGATTGGTGGAGATGTTCATACCAGGGCTGGGTGCTCTAGGAGGGAGATGGACACCTGGAGTGAGTCCACCCAAAAATAGACACTGAAATATCTCTTCACACATGCAAGGCAGAAGACCTGGGTCCTTTGAAGGCCAGTTGGTAATTTCAAGTAGCAGGTCACTAAGCTGAGGGACTCATAGTGTTACTCATTTCCCAACCCCTCCCAGGGTCCCTGTTCCCATACAGCTTTCAGAACAAGCATCTGCAGTGGGACATGTCCCCAGACACAGAGTGATGATTATCACAAGGCCGGGCATGGAATTCAGCCAGGACAGTGGGTCAGCATGTCTGCAGGAGGTCTGAGGTGCCTCAGCAGCCTACCTGCTGCTCTCATTAGATCTCATTTAAAAACATGCCATCTCTATGCATGCACCTAAAAAAAATATGCCTTCAGACATGTCATCCGTTATTCCAAGTCACCAGCAGCTTCAGAGGACATTTGTTCAGTTTGAAAAATCACATCTCTGAAGGTACAGTATTAGCTTTAAGCTGCAGCTCTCACCGTCTCATATATCAGCTCATTAAGAACACAGCTCATCCCGATGGGGCTGATGCAGATGATAAGAGACATCAAGTAGCAACCCATGACAGGAGGAGCATGAGAGCCCGGGCCAGGCTGATTGGACTCAGCTGTCCTTTCCTCCCCATCCTCAGCTCTGCAAGGAATTCACAACTATGTCTTATTTTCATGGTTGCTTTAGATTACTCTTACTCAAGTCACGCTGAGCCTTCTTATTTGTTTTTATTCTCTTTTCAGGAAATGCATCATTTTCTTCCTTGATGCTTGTTAAAATTGGTATGCTCACAATGCATCCTCTGAAACTTCAAATCCTTGCTCCACCAAGGAATTGAATTGTTTCTTGTTTTCCTGGTGTCAGTTTCTCAGAAGTAATTTCTGTACAAACTTTCCACCCTTCTTCTCCTGCTGTTTTCTGTCTTGTGTTCAAAAGGCCTTAAAACATGTCAATTTTCTGTTTCCTTCTATGGTACAACAATCTTTTTAGCAAATATGATAAGCATCTCTGTTGAAGATGCAAAAATAATCCACTGCTGTTGGCTGTGTATTTCCCTCATATTGGGTAGGCACCAGGAATATGGAAGATTAATTACAAAGCAAGATTAATTACAAACCACAAAGCCTGATTGGATCTCTGAGTTTAATATAAACACTAGAAAAATACAATGGATACAGACACCTCTCTGCCTGGCAAAATCTTGGAGCTGATTCTCCTGGAAAGCATGCTAAGGCACATGAAAAACAATGAGGTGGTTGGTGACAGCCAACATGGTTCTACTAAGGGGAAATCCTGCCTGACCAATTTGGTGGCCTTCTATGATGGGGCTATGATAGCGGCAGAGCAGTTGACGTCATCTACCTGGACTTGTGCAAAGCGTTCGACACTGTCCTGCATGACGTCCTTGTCTCTAAATTGGAGAGACATCAATTTGATAGATGGACCACTCGGTGGATAAAGAACTAGCTGGCTGGCCGCACGCAAAGAGTTGTGGTAAATGGCTCAATGTCCAGTTGGAAAACAGTAACGAGTGGTGTCCCTCAGGGATCGGTGTTGGGACCTGTCTTGTTCAACATCTTTGTCGGCGACATGGACAGTGGGATTGAGTGCACCCTCAGCAAGTTTGCCAACAACACCAAGCTGTGTGGTTCGGTTGATACACTGGAGGGAAGGGATGCCATCCAGAGGGACCTTGACATGCTTGAGGGGTGGGCTGATGCCAACCTCATGAAGTTTAACCAAGCCAAAGTGTAAGGTCCTACACCTGGGTCAGGGCAATCCCAGGCACAGCTACAGGTTGGGCAGAGAAGAGATTCAGAGCAGCCCTGAGGAGAAGGACTTGGGGGTGTTGGTTGATGAGAAGCTTAACATGAGCCAGCAGTGTGTGCTCGCAGCCCAGAAAGCCAACCGTATCCTGGGCTGCATCAAAAGAAGCGTGACCAGCAGGTCAAAGGAGGTGATCCTGCCCCTCTACTCTGCTCTTGTGAGACCCCACCTGGAGTACTGTGTGCAGTTCTGGTGTCCTCAACATAAGAAAGACATGGACTTGTTGGAGCAAGTCCAGAGGAGGGCCACGAGGATGATAAGAGGGCTGGAGCACCTCCCATATGAAGACAGGCTGAGAGAGTTGGGGCTGTTCAGCCTAGAGAAGAGAAGGCTGCATGGAGACCTCATAGCAGCCTTCCAGTATCTGAAGGGGGCCTATAAGGATGCTGGGGAGGGACTCTTCCTTAGGGACTGTAGTGGTAGGACAAGGGGTAATGGCTTCAAACTTAAACAGGGGAAGTTTAGATTAGATATAAGGAAGAAGTTCTTTACAGTGAGGGTAGTGAGGCACTAGAATGGGTCGCCCAAGTGTCGTGGTTTGAATAGCCACTGCAGCGTAGCCTGGGCAATACAGAGAGACGCGGGTTCCTTTTGGAGACACCATGATCAGGCAGGTGGTTTTCCCAGGGGGAGGGTCATCCCTTGCACTCTGGGTGTGCTGACCCCTGCGATTTCCCCAAATGCGGGAAACTCGACTGCATAATTTGTGGTAGTGGGGGACTGCGTTTGCGCTCTCCCCTGATTTTTGTCATTATGTGAGAGCTGCCCATACTGTCACGTCCACTGAAGGGGTGGGCTGTGGAGGGTGATCTGATAGCGCTGCTCTCAACTCTTCCTGTAGGATTAATCAGTTAGGATTCCACAGGAAAGTACCATTTTGCAGATGGGCTTCAAGTGACTTTAGCTTAACTTGGGGAATAAATTGTTTCAGAGCTCTGGAACTGATATTTCTGTCAAGTTTAGTGTTGTGGTTTGAGCCCAGCCGGTAACTCGGAACCACGCAGCCACTCGCTCACTCCCCCCCTTCTTCCTCCCCCCGCTCCTGGAGGGATGGGGAGGAGAATCGGAAGAACGTAACTCCCACGGGTTGAGATAAGAGCAGTCCTGTAACTAAGGTATAATACAAAACCACTACTGCTGCCACCAATGATAATAACGATAAGGGAAAATAACAAGGGGAGAGGATACAATTGCTCACCACCCGCCAACCGATACACAGCCCGACCCGAGCAGTGATCTCAGCCTTCCGGGTAGCTCCCCCCAGTTTATATACTGGGCATGACGTGCCATGGTATGGAATACCCCTGTGGCTAGTTTGGGTCAGGTGTCCTGTCTCTGCTTCCTCCCGGCTTCCCCTCCTCCCTGGCAGAGCATGAGACTGAGAAAGTCCTTGGTTGGAGTAAACATTACTTAGCAACAACTAAAAACATCAGTGTTATCAGCGTTGTTCCCAGGCTGAAAGTTAAAAAACACAGCACTGCACCAGCTACTAAGGAGGAGAAAAATGACTGCTATAGCTGAACCCAGGACACCAAGGATGTTGTGAATGTTCCATCCCTGGCAGTGTTCAAGGCCAGGTTGGACAGAGCCTTGGACCATGTGGTTTAGGGCAAGGTGTCCCTGCCCATGGCAGGGGGGTTGGAACTAGATGATCTTAAGGTCCTTTCCAACCCTAACTATTCCATGATTCTATGTCATTAGAAACTCTCATTTATTCTGTATTTACATGTACTTGGTTATTTGCAGTATTCCCTAAACCTAGGAGGAATGGCACAAATACTTCTCTAAATGGAAACCTTACAGGTGACAAACATGGGCAGGATTAATAAGATATTTAAGGGTCTCATGAATTTTGCTTCTGTAATATTTGCTGTTCTTTCTCATGACTCCCTCCAAGAGGAAAAGTACTTGCTTCTTTCAAAAGCACAAGAGCAGGGATGATTTTTTTTCCCTCAAATTAATGAAATCAAGTTTTCAGCCTTGGCTTCTGAACTCTACTATTCACTTCCCATATGACCTTGTTTGGGTCTTTCCATCTCCTTATCGTCTGTTTTCCCCTCTAACAATAAACGTAGGACTATGTCACTGCTGCAACAAGAATCAGGTTGAGACCACAGCTAGGAATAGATATAAAACTACAAAATGAGAAAATGCCAATTTTTGGTTTGTTCTATTAAATTTTGGTTAAAAAAAAAAAGAAAAAAATTCCATACAGGGAAAAGGAGAGTTGTTTGCTATCCTCATCATCCAGTGCATTCACCATTTCCTCCTCCCACACAGGGGCTTTGTGGTGCTCAGCCCGTGCAGCACAGTGCTCTCTCCACCCAGGTGATGCTGTCATGTGAATTCACATCTGTGCAACGCGATTTTCTCTTGAAATGTGAACATGTTCTTGCAAAGTGAAAAGTTCAGATCAAAAACTATTTTCATCCTGAGCTTAACCTTCCTGCCATCAAAACTGATTGCCATATTCCTATTGACAAAAGTGAAAGCTTTCAGCACTTGCATAATGGTGAGCTTTGTTTTTTCGTGATTTATTATTACTGTCGGTGACTCCTGTGTTACTGAGGGTTTATTCATGCTGTCTCCTGGATATCCCTCTCTCTTTTCATATTCATTTTTCACTTCTTTGCACTGTTCTTGGTTGGGTGGATGAGATCATGGACTTGGCAGTGTTGGTTTTGGATAGAGTCTTACCTTATCAGATGGGATCAGAGTATCCCATCTATTTGACAAAGCTGGTGAATTCTGCATTTTGTAGAAGCTCAGTTACCAAGAAGGGGGTATTTGTTTATTGACCTGACCATCTGTTTGGTGAGAAAACTAAGCCCCATCTCCCCAGGGCTGGTCTGGGCAGCAATGGGCTCACCTGGCCCACACACCCTGGGAAGCAGCTCCGACACATTGGGTTGGGAGCCCAGGAAGTGGGGAAGGAAAGCAGCCAACCCTGACAGTGAATGTTGTGTGGTAGCAATTGTGGGGTGATGTTTTTCTGTCATCTGCTTTGCCATTCATAAATGCTGTGAAATAAAGCCAGCCAGAAAAACAATGGAAAAGGGTAATGGAAAGGGCAATTTAATTTTTTTTCCCCTGTTTGGTCAGAATTTGAAATGTTAAGAAATCTTTTGCTGACTCAGAGTAATGTTTGATCTGCTGCTGTTCCCATGTAAATGGGAGAAATTGGGAAAATAGCATATAAGCCTGTGACTTCTTAAAACAAAAATCTTC
This sequence comes from Strigops habroptila, assembly GCF_004027225.2. Taxonomy (NCBI): domain Eukaryota; kingdom Metazoa; phylum Chordata; class Aves; order Psittaciformes; family Psittacidae; genus Strigops; species Strigops habroptila. Next base: position 15,405,807 of record NC_044301.2, read on the forward strand.
TAAAGAATGAGAACCAAATTATTTCCCGCTCTCTTTGTGTTAAAAAAAAATCACAACCCTCTGATTTGGACTGCATTTCGGCTTCCAGTGCAGCTCTGTAATGGGTGAAAGACTCTATAGTGAGTGATAATCTAATTTACTAACACTAGGGCTGAGAAAACAGGGATAAGTATACAGGAGGAGAGAAAGGGAAATGCAGGAGAAAATAGAAGATAGAAACCACAAAAAATATGTTCTTGTTACTAAACTTCTCAAATCTTGCACCGATGAGCACGCTGTTCAGCACACTTCTGGCAGGTCCCAACTCAATGGTTAAGCTTCCCCTGAGTTTACAAGCCCACTTTTAAATGCCACAAGCCTGCTTGGGATCCTGACCCCTAGTTTGGGATCCACATGTGGTAGGGATGCTCCAGGCAGGCAGACAGCCTTTAATGTACCAACACACCCAAAATTTCCACATCTTAATGAGTAAAAATTGCAAGAGCTGATGTCAGTGACTTAGAATCATAGAATCATAGAATCGTAAGGGTTGGAAAGGACCTTAAGATCATCTAGTTCCAACCCCCCTGCCATGGGCAGGGACACCTTGCCCTAAACCACGTGGTCCAAGGCTCTGTCCAACCTGGCCTTGAACACCGCCAGGGATGGAGCATCCACAACCTCCCTGGGCAACCCATTCCAGTGCTTCACCACCCTCACTGTAAAGAACTTCTTCCTTATATCTAATCTAAACTTCCCCTGTTTAAGTTTGAACCCATTACCCCTTGTCCTACCACTACAGTCCCTAAGGAAGAGTCCCTCCCCAGCATCCTTGTAGACCCCCTTCAGATGCTGGAAGGCTGCTATGAGGTCTCCATGCAGCCTTCTCTTCTCCAGGCTGAACAGCCCCAACTCTCTCAGCCTGTCTTCATATGGGAGGTGCTCCAGCCCTCTTATCAAGCTCGTGGCCCTCCTCTGGACTTGCTCCAACAGCTCCATGTCCTTCTTATGTTGAGGACACCAGAACTGTACACAGTACTCCAAGTGAGGTCTCACAAGAGCAGAGTAGAGGGGCAGGATCACCTCCTTTGACCTGCTGGTCACGCTTCTTTTGATGCAGCCCAGGATACGGTTGGCTTTCTGGGCTGCAAGTGCACACTGCCGACTCATGTTAAGCTTCTCATCAACCAACACCTCCAAGTCCTTTTCTGCAGGGCTGCTCTGAATCTCTTCTCTGCCCAACCTGTAGCTGTGCCTGGGATTGCCCTGACCCAGGTGTAGGACCTTACACTTGGCTTGGTTAAACTTCATAAGGTTGGCATCAGCCCACCTCACAAGCATGTCAAGGTCCCTCTGGATGGCATCCCTTCCCTCCAGTGTATCAACCGAACCACACAGCTTGGTGTCGCTGGCAAACTTGCTGAGGGTGCACTCAATCCCACTGTCCATGTCGCCGACAAAGATGTTGGACAAGACAGGTCCCAACACCGATCCCTGAGGGACACCACTCGTTACAGGTTTCCAACTGGACATTGAGCCATTTACCACAACTCTTTGCGTGCGGCCATCGAGCCAGTTTTTTATCCACCGAGTGGTCCATCTATCAAATCGATGTCTCTCCAATTTAGAGACAAGGATGTCATGCAGGACAGTGTCGAACGCTTTGCACAAGTCCAGGTAGATGACGTCAACTGCTCTGCCCCTGTCCATCAGTTCCGTGGCTCCATCATAGAAGGCCACCAAATTGGTCAGGCAGGATTTCCCCTTAGTGAAGCCATGTTGACTGTCACCAACCACCTCATTGTTTTTCATGTGCCTTAGCATGTTTTCCAGGAGAAACTGTTCCAAGATTTTGCCAGGCACAGAGGTGAGGCTGACTGGTCTGTAGTTCCCCGGGTCTTCCACCTTCCCCTTCTTGAAAATGGGGGTTATATTGCCCTTCTTCCAGTCATCGGGAACTTCACCTGACTGCCAGGATTTTTCAAATATGATGGACAGTGGTTTTGCAACTTCATTTGCCAGCTCCTTTAGGACCCACGGATGGATTTCATCAGGTCCCATGGACTTGTGCACGTTCAGGTTCTTAAGATGGTCTCGAACCTGATCCTCTCCTACAGTGGGCCTAAGGTCTTCATTCTCACAGTCCCTGCATTTGCTTTCCAAGACTTTCGTGGTGTGGTCAGAGCATTTGCTGGTGAAGATGGAGGCAAAGAAATCATTAAGAACCTCAGCCTTCTCCAAATCCAGGGTAGCCAGTTCTCCTGATAGCTTCCGGAGAGGGCCCACGTTGTCCCTAGTCTGTCTTTTGTTAGTGACATACCTATAGAAGCCTTTTCTGTTATCTCTGATATCCCTGGCCAGACTCAATTCTAACTGGGCCTTAGCCTTCCTAACCTGATCCCTAGCTACCCAGACAATATCCCCGTATTCTTCCCAGGCCACCTGTCCTCGCTTCCACCTTCTATAAGCTGCTTTTTCCCTCTAACTTTACTCAGCAGCTCCTTATCCATCCATGGAGGTCTGCTGGCCCTCCTGCCGCATTTCCTTCTTGTTGGGACTCAACGCTCCTGAGATTGGAGCAGGTGATCCTTGAATATCAACCAGAAGTCTTGGGCCCCCCTGCCCTCTAGGGCCTTATCCCATGGAACCTTACTAAGCAGGTTCCTGAAGAGGCCAAAGTCTATTCTCTTGAAGTCCAGGGCAGTGAGCTTGCTGCCTGCCCTTCTCACTGTCCTGAGGATCTCGAACTTCACCATCTCGTGATCACTGCAGCCAAGGCTGCCCTGGAGCATCACATTTCCAACCAGTCCCTCCCTGGTGGTGAGCACGAGGTCAAGCATGGCACCTCTCCTTGTTGGCTCCTCTATTACTTGAAAGAGGAAGTCGTCTTCCACACAATCGAGGAACCTCCTGGATTGCTTGCGCCAGGCCGTACCGTCCCTCCAGCAGATATCGAGGTGGTTGAAGTCCCCCATGAGGACAAGGGCCTGCGAGCGTGAGGCTGCTCCTATCTGTCTGTAGAGCGCTTCATCCACAGAGTCCTCTTGATCAGGTGGCCTGTAACAGATCCCCACCGTAATGTCCCCCATTGCTGTTTTCCCTTTGATCCTGACCCACAAACACTCTGTTACCTCATCACCCGTCCCCAGACAGAGTTCCATACTCTCTAGCCTATCACTGACATAGATAGCAATGCCCCCTCCCCGTCTGCCTGGCCTGTCTTTTCTAAACAGCCTGTAACCTTCCATTCCGACACTCCAGTCATAGGAGCCATCCCACCATGTTTCTGTGATACCAATGACATCATATCCCCATAGCCTTGCACACATCTCTAATTCCTCTTGCTTGTTCCCCATACTACGGGCGTTTGTATAGAGGCACCTTAGCCGAGCTCCAAATGCAGCCGACTCAATGGCTGGGGCAGCTGGAACATCTCTACATGGCTCCAAGCACTTATTACAGGTGCTGGCAACTGACCAGGAGTGTTGGGATGGATCAATGCTCCCCTCCCCCAACACATCTAGTTTAAAGCTTTCTTGACCAGCCTGGCAAGCCTCCTACCAAAACAGCTCTTTCCCTTCTTTGTCAGACCAGCTCCACCAGCCTCCAGTAGGTCTGGCCTCCCAAATGGAGCCCCATGTTCTAAATAGCCAAACCCCTGACTATGGCACCACCATTCTAACCATTTATTAACCTGCCAAACACGCCTAGCTTTTTTAAGGTCCTCTCCTTTGTCCTGGAGAATCGATGAAAAAACTATCTGAGCTCCAGAGCCCCTAACCACCTCTCCCAAGGCTCTGTAGTCCTTCTTAATGTTCTCCAGGCTACTGCTGTCTATATCTCTAGCACCCACATGGACCACTAGAAGGGGGCAATAGTCAGCAGGACTTACTAGAGCAGGCAGCCTCTCAGCAACATCCCTGATCCGAGCCCCCGGCAGGCAACACACCTCCCTCGAGACTGGATCAGGCCGGCAGATGAGTGCCTCTGTGCCTTTCAAAGTAGAGTCCCCTACTACTATGACCCTCTGCTTTTTCCTGGAGGCACCAGTAGTGATCCTCTTTACTGGTGCATCAGCAGGATGCTCATTAGGTGTGGTGGGTGCTTTCTCATTAGCCCCCTGCAGAACTGCGAAGCAGTTCTGGGTGGGGACATCAGATTTAGGAGGAAGCCCCTTGTTGTTAATTGTCCTCTTCCTCCTTTTTTTGTTAGTTTTTCTCATGACTAATTCCCAGCTTCCTGGGTTGCTGCCCTCCTTCTTTCCTATATGAGCAATGCTGGACGTTTGCGGCCCCTGCACAGTTTGGGCCTGGAACAAGCAGCCCAGCTTCCTCTCAGCTTCCCTGGCATCTTTTAGCTCTCCAACAGCCTCCCGCAGCTCAGCCACCTGCTGCAGGAGGACCTCCACCAGGGGGCACCGAGTGCAGCCCTGTCCACTGTGCACCCTCGCCTCAAGAGACCAGTCGAGGCACTCTCTACACTCCGAGGTCTGCGCCGCAGCCTCCCCTCTCATCGGCTCTGTCTGGGTGCCTACGCTGGCCACCGCCGGGGCAGAGCTCCCAGAGCGGGCCCTGGTCCTGAGGCGAGTGCTCACCATCCCGCTCGCTGCCCGCTCGCCCTGCCTGCGCGAACTGCCGCACCACGCCCTGTTCGCCCGCCCTGTTCGCCGCGCTCCCTGGCATGAGTTTTTACCCACTGAGGTCTGGTGCCGTCACTCCTGGCGCCGCCCCCTGTGAGTCAGCTGCTCGCGTCAGCTGAGGTGCCGGCTCCTGGGCAAGTCCTGTCGAGGACTTGAGGCTCCCTCGGTCGCTCTTGCCGCTCCGAACTGAGGCTCCGGGACGCTGTGCTTCCCCCCGCTCCGGTGTTAAAGGCGTCCTCTCTGGAGATACCTCGGCAATTGATCCTATGAATTTTATTCCAGTTAGCAAGGGAAACTTTTATCAGATGAGAAGGTTTCGTAGCATTTCTAAAGACAGGCAAGCTTTGAGTTCACCTGACAGTCACCAGAAGCAAAGCTGATTTACTAGGAACAATACATCTAGGGGTGAGCGAGGCATTGTGCTTAATCGCATGCCTTCACTCAGCGCCTCCATCTGGCATTACACCAAAAGGATTCAACATTCAAAACATTCCCTTGTTTTTCTTTGGTTTTGTATTTTTTTCTTTCAATTTCTGAACTTCTAAGTCCCAACCAAGTCGAGAAGAGCCCAGAGCACCATCAGAAAAGACAGTTCACTCTTCACCAGGAACTGGGGGAGAAGAAAACCAGAACATACTTTCAAAACAGATAAACCAGTTCCAAATATTTATCTTCTGTGATGCACCAGTTTTATTTTTAAGTGAATAGCTCATTCCCTCTTCAAAATCCACTTGCCAAAAAGAAGATTCATTAAATAAAGGAAAAGAGAACATCCCCAGAGCCTGTATCTAGTTAGCAAATGAACTATCATTAATGGAAGGAAGGTAGAGGTTGATTTCTAGCAGTCAGAGCCTTTCCACAGTGATAAACAGGGAAAAAACACTGGGAAAGTTTAAGATAGGGTTGACTTGCTTAGGAAAAAGATCACATGAAGTGGTTGATTGTGCTTAGGAGAGAATTTGACTTGACAATCCAAATTTTTCCTCTGTATGAACTGTGTGAAATCCCCCACTGCCATTTTCAGCACAATCTGCACCTTTTGAAGAAAGTTTAAAACTTTCTCCAAAGGCAGATGGTTTGTTTTCAGTGTTAGAGCTTGCAAAAACATGAATCCTACCATGCCTGGGTGCAGAATCAGGGATCCCATGATGTGAGTTGTTATGCATGAAAACCAAGGTATATACAAATTAAGAGTTTAGGACTGTACCAGCATGCTCTGCCACTAAGCCAGCCTCTCTCTGCAGAAGTGAGTGAGGTCCCAGCTACACCAGGAAGTAAATCTACTAAGGCAAATGTCCTGGGTTCAGCTATAGCAGTCATTTTTCTCCTTCTTAGTAGCTGGTGCAGTGCTGTGTTTTTTAACTTTCAGCCTGGGAACAACGCTGATAACACTGATGTTTTTAGTTGTTGCTAAGTAATGTTTATTCCAACCAAGGACTTTCTCAGTCTCATGCTTTGCCAGGGAGGAGGGGAAGCCGGGAGGAAGCAGAGACAGGACACCTGACCCAAACTAGCCAAAGGGGTATTCCATACCACAGCACGTCATGCCCAGTATATAAACCGGGGGGAGTTACCCGGAAGGTGGAGATCACTGCTCGGGTCGGGCTGTGTATCGGTCGGCGGGTGGTGAGCAATTGTATCCTCTCCCCTTGTTATTTCACTAATCATTATTATCATTGGTGGTAGCAGTAGTGGTTTTGTATTATACCTTAGTTGTGGGACTGCTCCTATCTCAACCCGTGGGAGTTACGTTCTTCCGATTCTCCTCCCCATCCCTCCGGGAGCGGGGGGAGGAAGAAGGGGGGGAGTGAGCGAGCGGCTGTGTGTTTCTGAGTTACTGGCTGGGCTCAAACCACGACAGCAAACGCTATTGGTATGCCATGAGATAGTAGGGGAATTCATTGCCTATCTCTAGTGTGCTGGTTTCTCAAGTGGAAGCAAAGCATTTATAACCTTTAACATCCTCTTCCATTAAGAAGGGGAGGTAGAAATGGATCCTTTAGCTGTTAGTAGGACCTCCAGAGAGAGTTCTTTGTCCCAAGTTTGCTAAAGGTAGCATGGTAAACGGACTAAAGGAATTTACTCCGTTAACTAATTTAGTGTGAGCGAGAAGCATAGCCTCCGAACATGAGGTCAGGGAGGCAGGAAACTGCCTCGAGTCCACCACAGCATCCCTCTGAGGGGTGGTTGAAGGGGAAGGGGGATGCAGGAGACCTGGCTCTCACCCACTGAGTCAGCCAGACAGAGGAGCTCCAGCACACAAATGCAGAGCAGCGGTGAGAGCTGACTGCTGCAAGTTCAAAAGACCAAATGGACTGAATCCAAAGCTATTTTATTTGCCTTTGCTCTCTCAGGCACTAGATGAGCCCAGATCCAGCCAGCCTGGTCTGAGGACAACAAAGTGCAGGCTCTGTTTACGCCCTGTCACCAAGAGAGGGATCCTTTAGCCAGTCCCTGGAGGCTTGCCTGACATTTCTTTTAAAAATTAAGAAAACAAAGCTGTATGAGTTGAGTGAAAGTGCAATTACACAGCGCTTTGAAGTGCCTTGCTAATCCTCTTGCTCCCTCAGGACATGAAGCACCGGTTTGCAGAGTGACAGCCACATCCCTTCACCCAAATGTTGACACTGGCTCACAGCAAAGCCAGTTTTGTTAACAGCTGACCTGCTGTTTGCTATTGATGTTCAAGCCATAAGTAAAATACCTCTGAAATAAGCTAAGAAAATAAAACTGGTCAATCAAAGGTTTCAAGAGACCCATCATGCTGCATAGGAGTGCAGAGCAGCTAGGTGCCCTGTTTTAAGATTTAACTTAGTCTGTTACTATTTACTCTCATTAAATCCAGAGTCATCTGGCTTAATTTGATTTGCCAGGAATCTACTTTAGGATAATTTAGAGTAGGATCAGAGTCACCAGGCTGTCTAGGTTCAGCTGTAACAGTAATTTTTCTCCTTCATAGTAGTTGGTGCAGTGCTCTGTTTTTGACTTTAGTCTGAGAACAACGCTGATAACAAACCGATGTTTTAGTTGTTGCTAAGTAATGCTCGCCCCAATCAAGGACTTTTCAGTCTCTCATGCTCTGCCAATGAGGAGGGGCACAAGAAGCTGGAAGGAAGCAGAGACGCAATACTCGACCCAAACTAGCCAAGGGGCATTCCATACCACAGCACGTCATGCCCAGTATATAAACTGGGGGGAGTTACCCGGAAGACCCAGATCGCTGCTTGGGTCGGGCTGGGTATTGGTTGGCGGGTGGTGAGCAATTGTATTGTGCATTGCTTGTGTTTACGGGGTTTTCCCCCCCCTTCCCTTTTTAGTTTTATATTCTCTCCCCTTGTTATTTCCCTTATCATTAGTAGTAGTTTTATATTATACTTTAGTAATCGGACTGTTCTTATCTCAACACATGGGGTTTATATTCTTTCAATTTTCCTCCCCATACTGCCTGGAGTGGGGGGGGAAGTCCTTTGTGGCACCCAACGTGGGGCCCAAAGGGTTGAGATAATGACAGATCTGACCAGAGTGTGTCAAAACATATCTGTGATAAGCATTCATTGTTTCAGATTAATAGTCACTTGTCGCAATGTTGATTTATTTGCTCTCGGAGTTGTTGTGCTTGGTCTCAAGTTTCATTATGTCCCACCTTACTTGCAGCCAATATTTGCAGAATTAGTGTTTATTGGCTTTGTACTTTATGATAATGGCTTGTAATACAATAGAATTATTGATCCCAAAACTGGCCTGGCATGCGTTCTCAGCGTGGCCATCACCTCTATACTTTGGGAGGCATGTAATGGGAATTTTTAACAATTACACCTCTCTTTTCCCCCCCTCGGAGGGCCAACCTATGGAGGAGACATCCCCTCACACCCTCCACTCCACCACCAGGCTATTAACAGCAGCATTTGAGAATTCTAAAAGTTTTGAATATCCTTTGAATACCCTTAAAACCAGCCTGCTTCTTTTGCCGGGAACCAGCATGCTGCTGCATATACTGCATATGTTTTGCCTATGGCCATACCACCCTGAGAATGCCCTATTTCATCTGATCTCAGATGCTAAGCAGGGTTGGGCTTGGGTCTTGTCTAAGGGTAAACAACTATCTAAGAATACCACCAGGAGATCTTGCCTGAGTCTGGACAGTCATGAGTGGCAGGGTGTGTGGGATCATATGGGCAAGTACCTAGGCCAGTGGGCCGCTCCAGTGCTTTGGAACTTCACCCCTGAACAAGTGCAAAATCCGGAAAAACTAGTAAAGCACTTAGACAAGGTGTCCTGTCATCCTGGCAATGCCAGAGAGGGACAACTCACTGCAATGTGCTGGGGTTTGGCCTACGCCTACAGAGCCCTGATGGCCAAGCAACAGACAACGCGACTGCTCCATCCCAAGCAACAAGCACAGCAACTACTCCAACTCCAAAACAACAGACATTGCACCCACTCCAATCACAGTGACAGACACTGCAGCCACTCCAACCACATTGAGAGACACTGCAGCTAAACCAAAGGACCAATCTGTGCCAATATCAGTTGCCCCTATAAGCAAGAGGAAAAGCAAATGAAAAGCATGAACAGCAACTCGTGCAGTGAGGGAAGATGAAGACCCAATGCATGAACTAGAGGGGGCAACACCTGAATGAAAGGAATTATTACAGGAATCAGAGGAAGAGGTAACTTCTTGATCCCTGACCTTGACTGACCTGCAGAACATCATAGGAAAACATTTCAGCCATCTTCCAGGGGAGCACATCGTCACCTGGTTGCTCCCATACTGAGACAATTGGGCCAACAGTCATGAACTAGAAGGTAGGGAAGTCAAGCAGCTGGGATCACTTGCTAGGGAAGGGGGAATTGACAAAGCAGATGAAGTCAGAAATTTACACAGAGTGCACCATCATCATATGCCCACTCATTGGCATCAACGAGCTGGAGGGAGGCAGCAGCACCAACAGTGGATGAAGTGGTTCATCAGCTCCGGGAGTTTGAAGACAATCTCGCCCCTTCCACCATTTCAGCCATGGAAAAACTCCTATCCCAGGAGTTCAAACAATTGAAAAATTATCTATCCAGCTCCAGACGTGTACCATCCTACATCTCAGCTATTAAAAGAAGGTACCTTATTGCCTGAGAGAGAAGATATATGAGTGTCATGATTTAAGCCCAGCCAGGCTGAACCTAGGACAATGAGGTACATGCCACAGGCCACCTTATTACCTGTGGGATCATGGAGAAGACATGAGAAAGTGGGATGGAAAACCTACCTCAGTTCTGGAGGAAAGGGTGCATGAATTGAAAAGGAAAACAATAGTCAATAATGATCGACCCAAGAGAGTTGCTGCTCCAGTCTTCAGTGAGCAGTTTCCCAGATGGAGTAGAAGAGCTGATTTAATTCCTACTCCTATAACAAGGAATTCTAATCCCTTTGTACAAGAAGTGGAGAATCTTAGGATTGCTATTAGAGGGGCCCTGCCTCCAGCCAGGTGGAGGAGAGGGACAGTCAGGTTTACTGGACTGTGTGGATCAGATGGCCTGGCACATCAGTCCCACAGGAGTATAAGGCTCTACTAGATACCAGCGCACAGTGTACCCTGATGCCATCAAGTTATCAAGGGGTAGAATCCATTTGTATTTCTGGAGTGACAGGAGGACCCCAAGAGCTGACTCTACTGGAGGCTGAAATCAGCCTAACTAGTAAGGAGTGGCAAAATCACCCCATCGTAACTGATCCAGAGGCTCCATGCATCCTTGACACAGACTATCTCAGGAGAAGGAACTTCAAAGACCCAAAGGGGTGCCAATGTAAGTGCCAATCGTGACCACAACAGTGCACCGGCAGCAATATCACAACAACCGATATTCCCTGATTCCCATTCATAAGCTGATCCTTACACTGGAGAGCCAAGGAGTGATCAGCAGGACCCGCTCACCCTTTGAGAGCCCCATATGGCCAGTGTGAAAGTCTAATGGAGAGTGGAGACTGACAGTAGACTATCGTGGCCTGAATGAAGTCACGCCACCATTGAGTGCTGCCGTACCGGACATGCTAGAACTTCAATATGAACTGGAGTCAAAGGCAGCCAAGTGGGATGCCACAAGTGATATTGCCAATGCACGTTTCTCAATTTCTTTGGCAGCAGAGTGCAGGCCACAGTTCACTTACTTGGAGGGGCATCCAGTACCCTTGGACTCAACTGCCCCAGAGGTGGAAAAAACATTCCTACCATCTGCCATGGACTGATCCAGACTGCACTGGAACAGGGGCAAGCTCCAGAACACCTGCAATACATTGATGACATCATCGTGTGGGGCGATACAGCGGAAGAAGTTTCTGAGAAAGGGAGGAAGATAATCCAAATCCTGCTGAAGGCCGGTTTTGCCTTAAAACGGAGTAAGGTCAAGGGACCTGCACAGGAGATTCAATTTTTGGGAATAAAATGGCAAGATGGACATTGCCAGATCCCCACAGACGTGATCAACAAGATAACAGCAATGTCTCCACCAAGTAACAAGAAAGAAACACAAGCTTTCTTAGGTGTTGTGGGGTTCTGGAGAACGCACATCCCAAATTACAGTCTGATTGTAAGCCCTCTCTATCACGTGACCCGGAAGAAGAATGATTTCAAATGGGGCCCTGAGTAACAACAAGCCTTTGAACAGATTAAACAAGAAATAGTTCATGCAGAAGCCCTTGGACCAGTCCGGACCAGGCAAGATGTGAAAAATGCTCTTTACACCACAACCAGGGAGAATGGTCCTACCTGGAGCCTCTGGCAGAAAGCTCCAGGAGAGACTCGAGGTCGACCCCTCGGCTTTTGGAGTCAGGGATACAGAGGAACCGAGGCCAGCTATACTCCCACTGAAAAAGAGATACTGGCAGCCTATGAAGGGGTTCGAGCTGCTTCAGAAGTGATTGGAACTGAAGCACAGCTCCTCCTGGCACCCCGGTTGCCTGTGCTGGGCTGGATGTTCCAAGGCAAGGTCTCCTCTACACATCATGCAACTGATGCTACATGGAGTAAGTGGGCCGCACTAATTACACAACAAGCTCGAATAGGAAATCCCAGTCGTCCAGGAATTCTAGAAGTCATCATGGACTGGCCAGAGGGCAAAGATTTTGGGATGTCACCAGAAGAGGAGGTGATGCGTGCTGAAGAGGCCCCACCATATAATGAACTGTCAGAGAGTGAAAAGCAATATGCCTTGTTTACTGATGGGTCCTGACCTATTGTGGGAAAGCATCAGAGATGGAAGGCAGCTGTGTGGAGTCCCCTGCATCAAGTTGCAGAAACTGCTGAAGGAGAGGGTGAATTGAGTCAATTTGCAGAGGTGAAAGCCATCCAGCTGGCCTTGGACATTGCTGAACGAGAAACATGGCCAGTACTTTATGCTGACTCATGGATGGTGGCAAATGCCCTGTGGGGGTGGTTGCAGCAATGGAAACAGAGCAACTGGCAATGCAGAAGTAAACCCATCTGGGCTGCTGCACTGTGACAAGATATCGCTGCCTGGGTGCGGAACCTGGTGGCGAAGGTACACCACGTAGATGCTCTTGTACCCAAAAGTCAGGCCACTGAGGAACACCAGAACACCCAGCAAGTGGATAAAGCTGCTAAGATTGAAGTGGCTCGAATTTAGATTGGCAACATAAGGGTGAATTATTTTTAGCCCAGTGTTGCGTGAAAAGGGTAAAATAATTTGGCAGAAAATAAACCCCCTTGCCTTCCAGCTGGTCCTCAGATATTAGAGGGGCTGGGTGCGGCTAGGCTTAGATTCTGAGTGATGCCCAATTTGCCACTATCAGTCCGGTCGCATTCAATATATTGAATAATCACGATTCCGGATGCACTAATAGTGCACTGCACCTTCAGTCTAATCGTGCTCACGAACTAGCATGGCCACACTGAGGGAGCTGGTCGCGTTCAATGAGAGATTTACGATTAGCTACTTAAACAGTGCAGTTTATTAAAGCAACAGATACAGGTTCTTGTGGATTGCCGGTGATAAATACACCGTCTGCAAAAGCACATGCAAATAATAAGGTATACAACCGCACGACAAAGTTATGAATAATACAGCCTGGCTTTAAAGTATAAAAGTAAAAAGTAACTCTATATAGAGATTCCTAATTTTCCCAGGGAAGCACTGGATACAGTGCAAGTCTTACCCAAAGGCGTCCCTATGGGGGGGGAGAAAGGTCCAGCCCGTCGACCGGTCCCAGGAGTCGAGAGTAGTCAGCTGATGGGGTCTTCCTCGGCTCATCCACGATGATGTCTTCCCTAAAGCCCCCCACTTTTTGGGTCATTTTTATACTATTTTTCACTTTCAAGGTGGAGCTTGAGTGACTCTAGTCATACATACCTTTATTGTTATTGGTGTAAACTTTCCTCGCTTCGCTTTTAAAGATATATGCCACAAAAAATTCAAAGAGCATGCTCAAAGAGGGGTGGTCTCACTTTGGAGGCAGGTAGCATTGGAGGTGGAGATGTGTTTTCGTATTAAAATGCATTATAATGAAGCAAAGTTCACACAAAGGACAGCATTTTGTCAAAAGATGACAGACCGTTGGCTCAGGGCAGCAAGTATGCAGCTTATCAGTTTTAAGTACCCCCTAGTTCCCATCTCTGCTGGTGTTGGGACAGAGTTTGGCCACAGAATTTCCACTCTGCTCCATCCTCCGTCAAGCAATGTTGCCACGGGAACCGCTGTGGAGTGAATTCCTGGCATACCACGTGCAGCTGCATCTTACCCTGAAAGTCCATTTTTCCTTTATGTGTGAGCAATGCTACATTTTTAAATATAAGTTTAATTTCTAAATCATATTCAGTAATTATCCCACACCCAGTGGGCCCATGACACCTCAGGCCATCAAGGCAGAGATGCAACATATAGATGGGCTCGTGATCAAGGGGTGGACTTAACAAGGGACACTATTGCCCAGGTTATTCACGAATGTGAAACATGTGCTGCAATTAAGCAAGCCAAACGATTAAAGCCTCTCTGGTATGGAGGACGATGGCTGAAGTACAAGTATGGGGAGGCCTGGCAGATTGACTGTATCACGCTCCCACCAACACACCAAGGCAAGCGCCATGTGCTGACCATGGTGGAAGCAACTACCGGCTGGCTGGAAACATACGCTGTGCCCCACGCCACTGCCCGGAACACTATCCTGGGCCTTGAGAAACAAGTCTTGTGGCGACACGGCACCCCAGAAAAAAGTGAGTCAGACAATGGGACTCATTTCCGGAATAACCTTATAGACACTTGGGCCAAAGAGCATGGCATTGAGTGGGTATATCATATCCCCTACCATGCACCAGCCTCTGGGAAAATCGAACGGTACAATGGGCTGTTAAAAACTACACTGAGAGCAATGAGTGGTGGGACTTTCAAACACTGGGATACACATTTACCAAAAGCCACCTGGTTGGTCAACAGTAGGGGATCTGCCAACAGGGCTGGCCCAGCCCATTCAGAACTATTACGTCCTGTAGAGGGGGATAAAGTTCCTGTGGTGCACATAAAGAATTTGTTGGGGAAGACAGTCTGGGTTATTCCTGCTTCAGGTAAAGGCAAACCCACTCGTGGGGTTGCTTTTGCTCCGGGACCTGGATATACTTGGTGGGTAATGCGGGAAGATGGGGAAATCCAGTGCATGCCTCAAGGGGATATAGTTTTGGGGGAAAACAGCCAATGAACTCAATTGTATGCTGTTGCCTGCTATATAACACTTCTATAGCCCATCAGCTAGATGCCCATCTCTGCCATTCTGGGCTTCGAAAAGAAGATGTGTCCTGTCATGATCATCAGCAGAGAATAAAGTTGTGGGAAAAGTTGGCTGCAGCAGCAGGAGTCTCCCAGAACTGTCCTCAGGTCACCATCGACTGACCCTGACTTCCCTCCGATCATCACCCCAACATAGAATGAACTTTGATGAAACCAGACGAGCTCAGCAGTGACCAGATGAGTTCAGTGGTGTCATCAGCAGGGAATAATCCAACACTACACACCGTGTCTCCTGCCCTGAAAGACTGTTACAACAGATGGAGCCTTACATCATGGACTGAATGAACTCAGCAAACTTTGTAGGGATGGTCTATGAACCATGGAATGATATCTGTCTCTGTGTGTGCTTGTGTGTGTATATATAAAGAAACAAAAAGTGATGGTATATTGAAAAATGTGGTACCTGAGCATGACTTAAATGGTATGGAATAAGGGGTGGATACTGTCCTGGGTTCAGCTGCAACAGTTATTTTTCTCCTTCCCAATAGTTGGCGTAGTGCTCTGTTTTCAACTTTAGTCTGAGAACAACACTGATAACAAACCGATGTTTTAGTTGTTGCTAAGTAATGCTCACCCCAATCAAGGACTTTTCAGTCTCTCATGCTCTGCCAGTGAGGAGGGGCACGGGAAGCTGGAAGGAAGCAGAGACACAATACTCGACCCAAACTAGCCAAGGGGTATTCCATACCACAGCACATCATGCCCAGTATATAAACTGGGGGGAGTTACCCGGAAGACCCAGATCGCTGCTCGGGTCAGACTGGGTATCGGTCGGCAGGTGGTGAGCAATTGTATTGTGCATCACTTGTGTTTATGGGGTTTTCCCCCCCCCTTCCCTTTTTAGTTTTATATTCTCTCCCCTTGTTATTTCCCTTATCAGTACTAGTGGTGGTAGTAGTAGTTTTGTATTATTCATTAGTTATTGGACTGTTCTTATCTCAGATTATGGTTAATTGCTATGATATAAATGAAATGTCTTGAGATCTGATGTGGCTCCAAACAGTCCTTCTAGAAAAGAGACCTGATCTTTTCTGTAAGGACTGGTGCTGGTACGGGCAGTTTATTTTAACCATCCAATGAGACTGAAATAACTTAAAAGGATTCATGTTGCCAATGATCTTTTTTTTTTTTCCCCCTCCTTGCATGGTATTTGATAGAAATCAGGATTTTCCTTAACTAAATGTCTTGTGGTCTCCTTAGCTTTGTTTCTTAACGGGTTGTCTTTATGTTAGTTTTCTTTGGCTTCCCAATAGAAGAGTAACAGATTTCTTTTGAAGTTTTTATTGATGAATGAGCTCCTATAAATAGCTCTCTGTAGCAGCAGCTTGATCTCAGAGTTTACTCTGGAATAATAGTAGCAGTGGGAATGGAGGAAATTTATGGCAGCATAACATGAAATAATTTAATGGGCTTCATACTGTTTAACTTAATCTTTACAGATGTAAAAACAGAAACACAATTATTTTAACAACTATTATTACATATTGTTTTTCTAATTAAAAAAGCACCTTAATAAGCAATTGAAGATAGGTAGTGAAGAATTAGAGTCCACCTCACTGTAGATTCAGGAATTAATATGTTGGGCCAGTGTATTTGCAAACCTTCATCTGGAGAGCCAAGGGAGAGCTGAGGTGGCTGGGAAGGAAGAATCTACAGGTGAAGTGAAGCTGAGTCATAGCGCTTCAGATCAGGACGTAGATGCTTGAAGCTGCCTAAAACCAGTGGAAGCAGTGGAGCCCTGTCTTTGGAGGAAAAGAAAACCAAACCACACTCAGCATTTTCTTCCATGCCCCCTTATTTCACCTGTCTGCTTGGTGAGGAGCTGATCCCAATCCCACCAAAGTTCATAGGTATCTTTGGCGACACTGGGGGACACTTGGCCACATCCCTTTTGTCTTGTAATCCCAGGAGCGGTACAGCTGTAATTCTCCCACCGTAGGAGCAGAAACAGGTATTACACTCACACCAACCAGAGGATGGGAAGGACGGACGGAGATGATGAAAACTGAGCATGATTTCCAGGCTCCAGCCCTCTGATACTGACCCAATAAAAGAGCATTTAACTGCTTACCATTGCAAGTCTGCTCATCTTCCCATCACGGGTTTGCTTGTTTCTCTGAGGCAACATCACTTAACAGAAAGGTGGCCCAGATGTGCCTCTTTTACCTGGGTAAGCTAAGGAAGGTGAAAAGGAAAAACTTCAAATCATCTGCCTTCTGTCTAAATTCCCAACTTGCAGGCAGGCTGGCATTTAACCCAGCCAAGGATCTGGCCAGAGGACTTTGGCAACCAATGTGTGAGACGTGCGTGTAAAATCCAGTACCATAATTCCTAAGAAGAGGCACAGGACCTAATTCAAATGTAAGATTTCCTTTGCAGGGGTTTGAACATGGCTTGTAGCCAAGCGCAGCTCCATTGTACTTTCTGGTGCTTTGTAAAGAGCTCAAGTAAATATTGAAACATGTTGATGCTCTGCATAATTTCTATAACAGTAGCTGACAGCTATTGTTTCCTCCTTGAGGGAGCATTATTTAAAATGAAATTACAATGAAAATTATTAGCATTGTGTTCTCAACTGTCTGTTTAGTGGGAAATTTGCATTATTCATAATGCTTTCCAATTCACAGAAATTGCCCATGCAAGAAATAACTTGCAAATTCTTACTCAATTTCAAAAAATGTTGGAAAGTTTATTTCTCCATGCACTCCTGATTCGCAATGTGCTCTCTAAAAATGTCACTAAGATTTAGGCTAACCAAGCTCATGTTAAATTTAGCAACTATATTTTAAATAAACATTCTTTACACTTTACTGAACCGGCTTTGAAGCGAGCTTAAAACAAATTGCGTTTGCATGAACATTAACAATGTTTTACTTTGGACTAAGTGAATCTAAATAAGTAATAATGTATTATTCCATATAATCCAAAAATGAGATTTAAGAGACCTAATTCAGCCAATTTAGGAAAGATTCCTAGGAAGAATAACGAATCAGACCCATGTTTATTTCTGTTCTCCTTGACCACACAAAACTCTTCTGGTGTCTTATTAGACACTGCAAGCTACGAGCCTATGTGAAATCAGCTGTGACTTAGCATGTATTGCATTTGAGGAATCTGGCCCATTTTAAAGCACTTAATGATTTGTCTGGATAAAGCACTAAAAATATACTGTGGAGAGCAATTATGCAATGTCCAGACTGATGGATTGCATAACCTCATAGACCTTTTCCATCTGTAACTTCTCTAATTCTGTGATCTTGTCTTCTTGGTCATTCACTGAAAATCAAATATGTGATCTGTTTAATATCCAAAATGCTGTTTCCCAGGAGATCTGTTTTCTGGGTGTGTGGGGCTATGAATCAAGTAATGAAGCAGATCCCTCTCCCCTTCTCATTTCAGGAATTGGCTGCTCTTCACAACAGCCTTAGGAGCAATTAGCCAGTGGGTTTTGGTATGAAAAGGGATGCTCTCTCCATTACATGTCTTCCTTGGTAAAGGATGGAAAGAGAATTTAACCATTAAAAGGAGGAAAGTAGAAGCAGTTACAAAGTCCCTTAGAGTTATGTGACCTTGAAATCAGATATGGACAGCCATGTACTTTGAGTGACAAGTCTTGAACATGGCTTCTGCTCACGTGTAAATACTTTATTATTTTTTATATATGCTATAGAACCAACTTTAAGAGAACACACACTGAGCATATTTAAAGACTGGAAGCCTCATTTATGAAAAATTAAATTCCTGTATTATTTTAATATGCCAAATTTTCAGTTCCCCTCAGGTCCTTTATATTTGTCTGTCCTGTACTGCCCAGCACCAAAATTCACAGGATGTATAGAGGATTAAAAGATGCTCCATTACATCCAAGTGGCAGGTACTGCGGTACTGACATGCACATTTATTTCTCCTCACCAAAGCACTGTTGTTTTTATTGTACCATTACTTCTTCTCTATATAAACAGATGACATGGAAAAGCCATGTGTGGTGAGTCATTCTGCCTGTTGGCAATAAGACCCTTTTTCTTGGTATTCATCTCCTCCAAGTTACATCTATGGCCTGATCCCAATTAATTCCAAATTGCCGCTCATAACTATTCGCTCGGTTCTGAGTTCATTCGAGTTAGTGTCACTTTTTTACTAATTTTACTCTCTCAAGTGAAACCAAAATTAAGCTCAGTGTGACTTTTAAACACTGCAGCTGTACTTGGTCCCAAGCCACTACTACAAAACAGAAATAAAATCAAATGTAACCATGAGCAGACCTTCGCAAAAAAATAAATCCCCTTTGCATAGAAAAAGTTGAATCTCAAAAAAAAATTATAAAAATATATATGGTGTACATATCAGACCGCAATCCTAATGTGAGAATTACTGCTTCAGATTTTGGGGTTATTTTTTTAACAGGACTTGCCACTAAAAACTGCCCTTGTACAGAAAGGGCCCTGAGGTGGAGGGGGTACACCCGTATGAGTAGGAAAGGAATAAAACCCCTGTTTGCAGGTCCAAAAAGGTACTTTGGGAGCTGGAACAGGAGCTGAGCAATACGAAAACTGGGGGGTTACATCTGTGGTGCCAAGTTAGGAGGGGAAAAACCTAGGAGAAGGGAAAGGAGAAGGGAAGGGAAGGAACCTAGGAGAAGGCAAAGGGAAGGAGAGGAGCCTGAAGACATAGGTTAAAAATGCTTGGGGGGGGATTTTTCTTTGTGTGGGGCTGTCCTCATACTCTGCACGCAGAAGCAAGCGCTCACCCTCATGAGCTAAGCTGGATCTTTTCCCTACCCCTGCAGCTTCCCAGGAGTGATGTTGCCACACAGACTCCGAAAAGACCGGTGATGTCAGCCCCCAGCCTTGAACAGAAACCTCCTCGCAAGGTGGCCACTTCTTTAATTGGCTATAATACCTATCTGGTTACACACAGGAGTGGCACTGTAGGGACTGAGGATTTCATGCAGAGAGCACTAACCCTCTCAGCACTTGCCCAGCCTTGTACGGTGGGAACACACATGGCTTTTTCCCCTTTACAAGTTAGTTGGGGTTTTTTTCATTCCATGCCATAGCTTTAAAGAATGGACTCAATAGATATTCAAACAGGAATTGTCAGAAATAGGAAGCATATAAGGGATTTTATTTAAATAAAGTCTAGCTTAAAAATCTATATAAAAAGCCCCCATCTCCTTTTTTATTTTCTTTTTTTCCACAGTGAGAATCTGTAGCTCTGCCTATCTAAGGATCCACCTGTGAGCATCCTTCTTTTGGGAAGCTCAGCATCAGTTCCCACCTTTGGGAGATTTTCTGTACTTCCCCAGATGAGAACTCTTTGCCTTGAGTTGAAATGAGCTCCCCTGAGCTCCTGGTCCAAATGTCAAGGCAGTTTGATGTCAAAGTTGAATCACAACTTAACTGAGAAACCAGATTTCCAGTAGTCCAGGTGCTAATTTGACAGGCTTTGCTAGTGAGACAGGGTGAGAGAGAGGAAGAAGAAAGAAGGAGAAACAGAATCATTTTGGGAACATTATCTTGGTCACAAGGAATGTGTGATTTCCCAGGGCCCTATTTTTAGCCTCTCCCACCTTTTACCTCTCCTGTCAGTGTGGTCCATCATGTCATCGCCAGGATATTTGCACCAGAGCTCACTGCTGCATCCAGCAGCAGGCCCCGCTCGTTTGCCCTCTGGCCACATGAGCCAAGGGGTGTTTTACAACACATCAGCCACAGTCCTGAACAAAATACTTTTATTGGATATAGGTTTGGTTTCATAATGAAAATTGAGAATATAGATTTATTTTTTTTTTTCCAAAAGGGCATTTGTCCACTAATATACAAAAAGCTTCGGGGGGGGGGATGATAAAAATTCATGATGGCTTGTATTGTGTCTGGATTCTTCCTTTTCTAAGAAAAAAGAAAACTTTGGAAACATAGCTGATGTCTTTTGTCCAGGTTGTTAACACAGTTACTTCAAAATGCCAAGACCATCCTCCACAACCCTGCTTCAGTCTTTTTTGTCAGAAGCAACTGATCCCAGCAAGACGTGGAAACTGGCCACATCTCCACATTCACAACATGTTCACTCGTCGGTCTCCCTCTCTCTGGCCACATCAGTGAGACAGAAATACTGTCGCAATACTCGAGAAGCACAAGTGCTAGGCAGGAAACCAACTCGTGTTAATGCTATATATACAGTGCTGAGTCAAAGCGAGCAGGATTGTGCAGAACGAGCCTGGATTGTTTGGTCTGCCCTTGTTTCAGGCCTGGTTACCTGCCTTTTACCTGCTCAGAGGACTGGGCCAGTAGAGCAGTATTAGGAATTGTTATGTGCAGGCACCCATGGGTATTAATAGCAAAACACAATTCAGCCTCCTTCCCCAGGGATGGAAGGGGCAGGTTTGGTTTTTGAAATTAAAAAATAATAATAATAAAATAAAAAGAAGAAGAAGAAGAAAACTGGAGACCCAAAGGGCTTGGCAGAAACCAGGCCTGAGAAACCTGAGGGATGCAAAGTCTAAAGGTGCAGAGCCAACCCAGCAGGGCTGGGGGCCAGCATGGGCCCCCCCCCGCTGCCTCCTCTGCCCCTCCACCACTGCAGGAAAAGAAAACTGGTTTACCTTTAAAAGTCGATCTGGCGGGGGGGCAGGAGGAAATTGCTAAAGAGAGCTCCACAGCAATACATGTCTTGAAAATGCCCTGAAATCCTGAGTCACCTTTAACAACGCTTTTTAGGGGTGCTTTTGGTCTTTACCTGCCTGGCAAGGACTGAGTCTGGTCTCTCCCTCCCATCGCCCCCCCCCCAGAGCAGCGATGGGGGTGGGGTGTTGGTTAATTATAGGGGCAACTACTGCAAATTAAACACCGCCTCGGAGAAGTGGAGAGGGAAGCAGGAGAGGAAGGGGATGCCGATGTGGTAAAGCCTCCCGTGCACCTGGGAGTCGAGCGTGAGAGAGGCGCTACAGGCCGGGCTGCAGCCGCCGCTAGCGACCAGGGAACCGACAGGGCTACCGACGGGGCTCTCCCGGGCCGCCCTGGGGGCTGCCCCAGGGGGCGGCTGCCTCAGCCCCCGGGCCAGTATGCTCTCGATGCTGAAGCTGCGGCCCCAAGGGCCGCTCTTGGCCGGTGGGACGGCTGCGGCGGGCGGCCGGGGGGCGGCGGGGGCCGAGGTACCGCCGCAGGGGGGGAGACCCCCGGGAGGAGCAGCTTCCCTCCCGCCTGGCCCCGGCACCACCTCGTCGCCCGAGGCCGTCGCCGCGCTGCCCTCGGCCCTCTTGGGCTCGTCGAGGCGGGCGGGCGGCCCCGGGTGCCCGCTGCCCTTCGGCTCCCGCGGCCACGGGACTTTGGGCTTCCTCTTTCTCCGGCGGTAGTTGCCGTTCTCGAACATGTCGAGGCACCGCGGGTCCAGCGTCCAGTAGCTGCCCTTGCCAGGCTGGCCCTTCTCCCGCGGCACCTTGACGAAGCAGTCGTTGAGGGAGAGGTTGTGGCGGATGCTGTTCTGCCAGCCCTGCTTGTTGTCGTGGTAGAAGGGGAAGCGGTCCATGATGAACTGGTAGATGCCGCTGAGGGTCACTTTCTGCTCCGGAGCTTCTTTAATGGCCATGGCGATGAGGGCGATGTAGCTGTAGGGGGGCTTCTGCGGGGGGTCCTGCTGGGAGATGGCACCGCTGGGGGCGAAGTCCAGGGCGGCTGGGAGGTACAGCACGGGAGGGCTAGCCATGGAGGGGAGGGGGCTGCCGTAGAGGTGGTTCATCGCCGGCGGGCTCCCAGCCCCAGGTCTTCCACCGTGGAGCCAGGCGAAGGGATGGGTCAGGGCAGGAACCTGGGACGAGTCCACCGGGGAGCTATTTGTGCGAGCTCGGATCCCACCCCTGCCTGAAGGAGCTCGTTCTGCTTCTGTCCCTGCTTCATAGCTCTTAAAAAAAAAAAAAAAAAAAAAAAAGAGGGAGAAATAAAAAAAGAAAAAGTTAAATAATTGTTGTAATTTTGCTATTATATGTTGACTTAGCACTGGAAAATAAATTGTCTCTGATAAACAGTCGTTTGAGTTCTCAGCCCACCCACATTAATTAAAATTTCATTGCTACAAAACTCCAACCTCTCTCCACGTGTCCCACTGGTACCAGCCAATGGTCTCGGGGTTATTCCTTCATTTGTTTATAGAATTAGTCTGTTGGTAAGTCTGCCCACCCAAGTCGAATCAAGCTGTGTTTATTTGGAAAAAATTCCGGGCACCCAATATATAAACGCACTAATCTGATGTTTGAAATATCACGTCCACCCTTTGACACTGTAAGCACACACAGCAGAGCAGCATATACACTGCAGGAGATCGGAGAGGAACGGGAGAGAAAAACAACAACAACAACAACAAAAAAATTAAAATAAGAAAAAGAAGGCAGGCAGGAAAGAAGGAAGGAATACAGGAAGGAAGGAAGGAAGGAATATAGGACAGAAGGAAGGAATACAGGACAGAGGGAAGGAAGGAAGGCAGACAGGCAGGCAGGCAGGAAGGAAGAAAGGAAGGAAGGAATGCAGGCAGGAAGGAAGAAAGGAAGGAAGGAATACAGGCAGGCAGGCAGGAAAGAAGGAAGGAATACAGGATGGAAGGTATACACGACAGAAGGAAGGAAGGAATATCGCATGGAAGGAAGGAATACAGGACGGGAGGAAGGATGGAAGAAAGGCAGGCAGGCAGGCACGCAAGCAGGAAGGAAGGAAGGAAGGAAGGCATACAGGCAGGCAGGGAAGAAGGCAAGCAGGCAGCCAGGCAGGAAGGAATATAGGCAGGCAGGCATCCAGCCAGGCAGGCAGGAAGGCAGGAAAGAAGGCAGGAATACAGTAAGGCAGGAGAGCAGGCAGGAAGGCAGGCAGGCAGAAAGGAAGGCAGGAAGGCAGAAAGGAAGGCAGAAAGGCAGAAAGGAAGGAAGGAATACTGGCATGCAGGCAAGCAGGAATTAAAGAAGAAAGGCAGGCAGGCAGGCAGGCAGGCAGGAAGGAAGGAAGGAAGGAAGGAAGGAATATAGGTAGGCAGGCAGGCAGGCTGGAAAGAAGGAAGGAATATTGGCATGCAGGAAAGCAGGAATGAAGGAAGGCAGGCAGGCAGGAAAGAAGGAAGGAAGGAAGGAATACAGGCAGGTAGGAAGCAAGAAAGGAATACAGAAAGGCAGGAAGGCAGGAAGGCAGGCAGGAAGGCAGGAAGGAAGGCAGGTAGGAAGGCAGGAAGGAAGGAAGGAAGGCAGGAAGGAAGGCAGGAAGGCAGGAAAGAAGGAAGGAATACAGGAAGGCAGGAAGATAGGAAGGAATACAGGCAGGCAGGCAAGAAGAAAGGAATACAGGCAGGCAGGCAGGAAGAAGGAAAGCAGGAAAGAAGGAAGGAATACAGGACTGAAGGAATACAGGATGGAAGGAAGGAAGGAATACAGGGCAGAAGGAAGGAAGGAATACGGGACAGAAGGAAGGATGGAAGGAAAGCAGGCAGGAAGGAAGAAAGGTAGTAAGGAATACAGTCAGGCAGGCAAGAAGGCAGGCAGGCAGGCAGGAAGGAATACAGGTAGGAAGGCAGGCAGGAAGGAAGGCAGGAAAGAAGGAAGGAAAGAAGGAAGGAATACTGGCAGGCAGGCAGGAAGGAATACAGGCAGAAAGGCAGGCAGGAAGGAAGGCAGGCAGGCAGGAAAGAAGGAAGGAAGGAAGGAATACTGGCAGGCAGGCAGGCAGTAAAGAAGGAAGCAAGGAATACAGGCAGGCAGGAAGCAAGGAAGGAATACAGACAGGCAGGAAGGCAGGAAAGAAGGAAGGAATACAGGCAGGCAGGCAGGAAGAAGGAAAGCGGGAAAAAAGGAAGGAATACAGGATGGAAGGAATACAGTATGGAAGGAATACAGGACAGAAGGAAGGAAGGAGGGAAGGAAGGAAGGCAGGCAGGCAGGAAGGAAGAAAGGAAGGAAGGAATATAGGCAGGCAGGCAGGAAGAAAGGCAGGCAGGCAGGAAAGAAGGAAGGAAGACAGGAAAGAAGGAGGGAAGGCAGGAAAGAAGGAAGGAAAGAAGGAAGGAATACTGGCAGGCAGGAAGGAAGGAAGGAAGGCAGGCAGGCAGGAATGAAGGAAGGAAAGAAGGAAGGAATACAGGCAGGCAGGCAGGAAGAAGGAAAGTGGGAAAGAAGGAAGGAATACAGGATGGAAGGAATACAGGATGGAAGGAATACAGGACGGAAGGAAGGAATACAGAACAGAAGGAAGCATGTAAGGAAGGCAGGAAGGCAGGCAGGAAGGCAGGAAGTAATTCAGCAAGGCAGGAAGGAAGGCAGGAAGGAAGGAAAGAAGGAAAGAAGGAAGGAAGGAAGGAAGGAAGGAAGGAAGGAAGGAAGGCAGGCAGACACACAGGCAGGAAGGAAGGAAGGAATACAGGGAGGCAGGCAAGAAGGCAGGCAGGCAGGAAGGAATAAGGCAGGCAGGAAGGCAGGAAAGAAGGAAGGAATATAGGCAGGCAGGCAGGAAGGAAGGCAGGAAAGAAGGAAGGAATACTGGCATGTAGGCAAGCAGGAATTAAGGAAGAAAGGCAGGCAGGCAGGCAGGAAGGAAGGAAGGAATACTGGCATGTAGGCAAGCAGGAATTAAGGAAGAAAGGCAGGCAGGCAGGCAGGCAGGAAGGAAGGAAGGAAGGAAGGAATATAGGCAGGCAGGAAAGAAGGAAGGAATATTGGCATGCAGGCCAGCAGGAATGAAGGAAGAAAGGCAGGCAGGAAAGAAGGAAGGAAGGAAGGAATACAGGCAGGCAATCAGGCAGGAAGGAAGGCAGGAAGGGAGGAAGGAAGGAATAAGGTAGGCAGGAAGGCAGGAAAGAAGGAAGGAATAGAGGATGGAAGGAATATAGGACAGAAGGAATACAGGATGGAAGGAAGGAAGGAATACCGGACGAAGGAAGGAATAGAGAATGGGAGGAAGGATGGAAAGCAGGCAGGCAGGAAGGAATACAGGCAGGCAGGAAGGCAGAAAGGAAGGCAGGAAAGAAGGCAGGAAGGCAGGAAAACAGGAAGGCAGGTAGGAATACAGGCAGGCAGGCAGGAAAGAAGTAAGGAATACTGGCAGGCAGGCAGGCAGGAAGGGAGGAATGCAGGCAGGCAGGGAGGCATGAAAGAAGGAAGGAAGGAATACGGGCAGGCAGGCAGGCAAGAAGGCAGGCAAGAAGGCAGGAAGGCAGGCAGGAAGGAAGGAAGGCAGGAAAGAAGAAAGGAAGGAAGGAATACAGGCAGGCAGGAAGGCAAGATGGCAGGCAGGCAGGAAGGAAGGAATAAGGCAGGCAGGAAGGCAGGAAAGAAGTATGGAATACAGGACGGAAAGAATACAGGACAGAAGGAATACAGCATGGAAGGAAGGAAGGAATACCAGACGAAGGAAGGAATAGAGGATGGGAGGAAGGATGGAAGGGAGGCAGGCAGGCAGGAAGGAAGGAATGTAGGCAGGTAGGCATCCAGCCAGGCAGGAGGGAATTCAGGAAAGAAGGCAGGAACAGAGGCAGGCAGGCAGGCAGGAATTCAGGAGTGCAGGCAGGCAGGAAGGAAGGAATACTGGAATACAGGCAGGCAGGAAGGAAGGAAGGAATACAGGCAGTCAGGTAGGAAGGAATGCAGGCAGGAATACAGGAGGGAAGGCGTACATGAAGTGATGAAGGCAGGAAGGAAGGAATACAGGAAGGGATGAAGGCAGGAAAGAAGGAATACAGGAAGGGAAGAAGGCAGAAAGACAGGCAGGAAGGAAGTTAGGCAGGAAGGCAGGCAGGAAGAAATGTAGGCAGGCAGGAAGGAAGGAAGGAAGGAATACCGGAAGGCAGGCAGGCAGGAAGTTAGGCAGGAAGGAATACCGGAAGGCAGGAAGGAAGGAATACAGGAAGGAAGCAATACAGGAAGGGGTGAAGGCAGGCAGGCAGGAAGGAAAGTAGTCAGGCAGGAAAGTAGCCAGGTAGGTAGGCAGGCAGGCAGGAAAGCAGGAAGGAAGGAATACACGAAGGAATACAGGAATGCAGGTAGGCAGGCAGGAAGGCATAGATTGAGGGAGGGATGGACGAGTAGAAAGCAAAAGGGACTCTCTGGAGCCCCGAGGAAGGGGGCCTCAGGTGTGTGAGGCTCCCCGGCCAGAGCCAGCACCTCCCTGGGTGTGGACCCGGCCCCGGGTGGGTGGGAGTCTCGGGGCTGCGCTGGGGGAGCCCCCCGTGGGCTGCAGCAAGCTTCATAACGGGGGATTTTGGCAGGACCGGGAAGGAGAGCCAGTATTTGTGAATGCAGTCCTGTTGCTTTATATTATGTGCTTTCCTGTTTATAACAAGGAGGGGGATTTTATCAACTTTACAAGTGCACACAGCTGGCCAGTGCTTACATTAGGAATTTGTGATGTTCTTTTTCTGTATAAACGTCCAGGTTTGGGCCTGTGTTTTCTGTTGTTGGATTTTTATTATTATTATTATTATTTACTGATTTAACAGCTTTAATCCGAGGCCCCGAGGGATTCCGATGCAGTTGGAGGTGTCTGCTGTTTCTCCAGCCCCCGCGGCTTGGACCATCGTTAGACCCCAGGGGAGACCCTGTTCCGTGAAGCATCATTTCTCTGGGGCAGGGAAGAGGAGGATCCCTTTCTCCTCCAGAGAGAAATAGCCCATCAGTGCAGCTCCCACCACCGTGGTGGGACTTTAACCTGGCAGGGGAAAAGGTAAAAGCTCCGAGGTGTCCCCCAGCACCTCCCGGTCCTGGCGATGCTCCCCTCTGCAAGCCCCCCTTCATCCGTGGGGTTTCTCGCCCACTTCTGCTCCCGTCCCGCCGTTCCCCCAGCAAACCATCGGGCGAAGGGGTTTCACCCCCGGGGTAAAACAACATCGCGGCGGCTGCGGAGCCGCCGAAGAGTCCCAGAGGCTGCCAGAGCCGTGCGAGCCTGGGAAATACAGCCAGGGTGAAAAGGGAGGGGACTTCTCGGGGGAGGGGACTTCTCGGGGGAAGGGGGTCTCCCCGCTCACTGGCTGGCCCCACGCAGAGGGGAAACCCGCCTCTCCGACACCTCCCTTGCCAGTAATGCCGCATCCCTCCCCCTCGGTGCACACACCCGCCGGGCCCGGGAACTGCGGGACCCATCCGGCGTGTCATAAACGCAATAAACCCCCAAATAAATAAAAAAAGGAGACAGAAGAAGGGTTGGGGTCGGGCTTCCCTTGTTTCGACACTGAGGATCAGCACTCTCGGAAAGCATCCTCGCCGGGGCGGGATGGGGCACGGCCCGGCTGCTCTAACGCATCCTCAGGGCAGCCTTCCGAGGCCGAGGGTCGCTTCCCCCCCAACCCCCACCTCGGGGAGTCCCCTGCTCCTTGGGACACTCCAAGCACGGATTATTAAAACAATAAATACTCGCGTGTACGGCAGGAAACAGGTACACGGGCTCCCGCTCCCTCCCTGAGCTCCCTCCCCGAGCTCCCTCCCCCAGTAAAATTCTTGCTTCCTCCTTGTTTTCCCCTCTTTGCGGTAGGAAATCCTTGGAGGCGGGGATGTGGCTTTTCTCTCTACTCCTTCTTCCCAGCCCATCTGCTGCCTGTTGTCCCTCTCCAGCCGGTGGCACCAGTGCGTTACCCGCCCGGGAACAGCCCTCCGAGCGGCTCCGACAGCGGCGGGGAAGCAACCGGCGCGGCGGGGAGATGTGTGTAGGGGGGTGTGTTACCGTCGCTCTTCCCCTGGACGTGTTTCCCCTCCTCTCCAGCTGACAAGTCTCTTTTAAAGTACCAGCGAGGAGAGCTTCCCCTCGGGGCCCCCGGGGGGAGCGGGCACAACTCAGTGCTCGTCACTCCTGCTGCATCCTGGCCCCTCGGGGGGAACAGGGCGCAAATCAATGCTTCCCAATCCTTGCCGTATCTCCGCCCCGGGGTAGCGGGAGTGTAAATCAGTGCTCCCCACTCCTGCTGCATCCCGGCCCGGGCTCCCTCAGACACGACCGGCGGGAGCTGCCCACACCTCGCCGCGCACGGCGCTGTATACAGTTGCAAAACCGTCCGATATCGGCCCGGGCTCGGGGGTGTATTTCTTCCTCTCCCGGCCCTTCAGCGCCTGGTGTGGATTTTCTGCAAAGTCCCCTCCAAAGTGACACAAGAGTTAGCGGCCTTCCGCAAAAACCTCCTGGCCGGCTCCTTCCCACGGCGCGTTGTGGAGATCTCGGGGGGATTGCCCGGGAGGCACCAGACAGCTCCGTGCTGGATTGTTCAGAGGCCTGTGGGGGGGCCTAAAGGGGCTGTTCTTTACCCGGGTCCTGCAGCCCCGGGGAAACGCTCCCTTGGCCGGGCTGCGGGGACAGCTGCTCAGGGACCTTCCCGGCGGGAACGAGCTGGAAAAGCGCCGGCCCTTCCCCTCCTGAAACCCGGACCTGTCTGGGCTTTTCGGACAGGTTTGCGAATCCGTACGTTAACGGCAGCGCCACAAGAAATAATAATTATTATTATTATTATTAAATAAAACCTTATCCACCATCCTCATCCGCTGCTCGGAACCGCGCTGGGCCCCGGCCCGGTGCAACCGGCCATGCAGCAGCTTCAGCCAGCTCCCCCCAGGGGCCGAGCTTGGCCCTCCTGATCTGCTCCTGGGGGGAATCATGCTGGTCCTTCAACTGCGAGGGCCTGCGGGGCCCGATCCGGCTGTGCGGGACCATAGGCCTTCCTCTTTCCTTCCTCCCCTTCTGCCCCGTCCGGGCTGAAATCACCTGTCGCGACAGACTCCTATCGCATTATCCACCTCCATAACTCAGCTTTTAAATACAGCTCCGAAAAAGATTCCCGTGTCCCGCATTTGGCTCTCGCCTAGCCTGCGAGTCCAACCCACCCAAAGGGCTCCCCCCGGAACGGTGGGGGCCACCTGTGCTCAGCAGAGGGGGGCTGAACCCCCCGGGACGGGGCACAGCGGTGGGACAGCACGCTCAGCTCCTGTCCCTGGGAGGGGGGCTGGATGCCCACCCTGCCCTGATGGGGGGGAGGCCTGATCCTACCAGCTCCCATCCCCAGGACCTCAGGACCTAATAGAGGGATTTTATTTTTCTGTCACGCTCCTGGAAACCTTAAAACCTAAAATCCCGAAATCTTAACATCCTGACATTCTGATATCCTGACATCTCCGAAGCCGGAGTGCAACAGGGCAGGGAGTGGGGAACAGGGGCCGGGAGCAGCGCAGACCCCACGCAGGAGCGTCCCGTCGGGACAGGGATGGGAAAAAAACCACCGACAAGGGGTTGTGGGAGCAAAGGGGACCCCCAAGCCCGGCTCCAGCTGCGGCCCCCCAGGAACTGTCCAGCAGCGGGGGGGGGAGAGAGGCAGGTTGCAGCACCTCCGGGGGTGCCCCGGCCCCCAGCATCGCACCCCCATCTCGGTGTCCAAAGGGTTCCCGTGGGTCCAGCGCCATTACCCAGCATGGGAATATGTGGGAGCAGCGGCGACCCCAGGATTTCTCGAAGGAAGAAAACCCACAGCAGCCACCTGACTTGAGTCATCCCGGAGGGTGGGCACCCACGCACCCGGCGCTCCCTGCGGGGAGAAAACCCGCAGGGAAGAGGGGCTGGACGAGGGGGGAAAATTCTTCCCAGTTTGGTTTTATTTTTTTGGTTGGTTGGTTTTTGTTTGTATTTATTTACCCTTTTATGCTATTTATTGTCTTTTTACTCCATTTATTTCTTTACCCTTCTACCGTATTTTTCTTTTACCCTTTATGTATTTTCTCTCTTTAAAATAGCACTTTGGATTCTGTTGCATTAAAAACAAATAAGAAAAAAACCCCCACCACACCACCCTCTGAGAGCCAGAAAAAATGGCAAGAGTTTTACAAGAATGTTCCTTAATATACAGATCAAGTGAGGCTTGGACATTCTTTTCTCATTTAAATCGAGAGTTCCAGTGCTTTTTGCCAGCTTTCTAGCGCGTGAGAAGTTTACCCGATCAAAACCAATTTATATCATCGATTAGAGCAGCCTACCACGGATGTAACCGCTCCCAAACCCGGCCAAGGCTGCGAGGGGCGGCAGGGGCACGGCCGGGAAGTGTCCCCGGGAAATGCTGGACGGCTGAGCCTCTGCAGCCGGGAAAGGAGCCGGTCTTGGGAAGTCCCAAAGAGCCCTCCTGAAGCCTGCCTCAGGCTTTACCGGCATCCCAGAACCGGGTTAAAGCTGCTTTACCAGGTTAAGAATGGTTTATGGAAAAGGCACAAGTGTCAGCGCCCGGCATCGCGAATAGGAGCTTAAACAGATAAAGAGAAGGTTAAAATCAGCCAAACCTTCAGACGGGAAAGTGATTAAAAAACGTAAAATTATTCTGAAGTGAACTTTCCGCCTTCTTTTTAGACTCCGCAGCGTGTCCGGGTTCAGCGATAGCATTCTTCCCCCCCCCCTTTTTTTTTTTTAAAGGATGGGGTTGGTTGATTTTATTTTTTTTTTTGCCATAGAAAAGAGCCGGAGACACGCCAAGCACCGCGCAAGGCCCGCGCCTGCAGGGACGGAGCAAAGGAAGCAGAAATCCTCTTTCCTGTGGCCCCTTTTTTCCCCCCTTTCTCCCCAAACTTCTTCCCTAAGTTTCAAGCTGGCCAAGGGTTTGGGATGGAGGGAGGGAGCCGGGGCCCAGACCCGGCCCTCCCCGCGGTGCCTTATTCGTTTCCCCCCGCAGTTGTCTAAATTCCACCTCTAAGCCTTTTCTCCAACCTCTAGGCTCCGGGAAAACGACTTTGTTTGTTTTAAAAACAACCAGTGCCACGTTTTCCGCATGAAGAAAAGGTAAAGGGAGGAGAAAAAAAAAAAAAAAAAAACACCACCTGGGAAAAAACCCACACACAGATAAGCGCCAGACTTGGAGCAGAAAAAAACAGCATGGATTTATTTTAAGGTAAGTACAATTACGACCACATAAGACAAACGAACTTTGAAGCAGGTTAAAGCAAATAGTCCTTAGGAATGGTCAAGGTGAAATCTATTATACAAAACATCACATGTCGTAAATAATAACAATAAAAAAGTATCAGATACTTAGTCTTTTTTTTTTTTAATCCACCAGCAAAAAATAAATTATTTCATCCTCTTGCAAAAAGAACAGCTCTAAACCCAATGAAACTATTGCATAATTGTACACAGAAGAAAAAGAAGAAATCACTTGTCATTAATTTGGAAGTTAGGAATCGTTGGGCGAGACAAAAATAATCCAGTGAACTCAACTTTAAATATTATATTAATGGCTGTGAAAAATCAGCCTGATTAGAAATCCGCACATTTTTTACAGCACAGAGAACTTAAATACCCAGGACGTATATTTATATATAATATATATTTATATACTTTTTTCTATTAAAACGTATAAATGGTCGTTGTGATATTGGTCCATAACTTATTTTTTTCACCCCCCCATACTTTAGCATATAATTTTTGCCACTTCTAGATAGACATATATATACAGGGGTTTTTTGTTTGGTTTTTGGGGTTTTTTTGGTTTTTTTTTTTTTTGAGAGAGAGATTCCCTTTTCAAGTAGGATTTACTTGTCTGGAATTTAAGGAGGCCCGAAATTGTGTTTGGAATCTACAAATTGTGGTCCCCGAGTGCACGGAGAAACTGTCGTGTTTTATTTTTATTCTTTTATTTATTTTTCCTGTGTCTGAAGCCTTTGGTATATTCTTATATCTCCTGATTTTTTTGAATTATTATTAACAGTTTTTTGGTTTTTTTTTTTTTACTTTTCTTTTTGGCAGGTGGCCCTATGCGGGAGGTGTCGGCTACTTAGTGCAGTCGTAGGAGTAGAGGGCGGCGTGGCGGTAGAGGGAGGGTGCAGATCTGTAGGGGATCTGACAGGCGGAGTTGCTGCTCACCTGGTGGTCGCTGAGCGAGGCGCTCTCCATCCCCAGCCGGTGCGACGTGAACGTTTCCCGGACGTTGGGAAAAATCTGCTGCTGGGAGTCGAACGTGTGCCCGGGCAGGTGGCTCAGCTCAGCCCCATAGTTGAGGTACCAGGAGGCGGGGGGCTGCCCCCCTCCCGCCGCCCCGCCGTCGCCGCAGCCGTAGGGGTGCCCGGCCCCTAGCGCCCCTTCTTGCCCCGCCGGCAGGCCGAGGGGCGACGAGGCGCCCGGGGGGTGCTCAGCCAGGCCGTCCTCCAGCGCTGCGGGGGGCACACACATGTGTCCCGGCCTCTCGCCGTTGTAGAGGCTCATGGCGCGCACACTGCAGTGGTAGCTCCCACTAGTGTCCGCGGCCTGGCTGCACGCTGCGCCGTACCCCGACGGCTGCCCCGGTGGGTAGCCCAGCGGCAGAGCAGTGCCCGTCCGGCCCGGGGCGGCACTCACTGGGCCGAGGTCCCCCGCGGGGGAAGTCCTCAGGGTCATGATGCTCTCCATGGTGAAGCCCGGCAGCCCGGTGCCAGCGGAGTGGTGCTCGGGCAGCGCGGCCCCGGGGGAGGCGGCGGCGGGGGGCGAATCGGCGCTGTGGGGACTGTCCCGGGGCGCCCCGCCGCTGGCCGGGCTCAGCGTCTCCACCTTGGTGATCACCAGCAGCTTGGGAGACGCCGTCTCGCTCTTGATCACCACCTTCTTCTCGGAAGCCGGCGCCGAGACGGAGGAGGAGAAAGAGGAGAAAGCTTCCTTCGGGAGGTCGGCGCCAGGCAGTCCGGAGGGCTTGGACTGCTCCTTCAACAGCCGTTCCCGGGCCTCCTCCTTCTCTTTGGAGACATCCTTCTTGAAGCGTCTCCGGCGGCGCAGAAAGCTGCCGTTTTCGAACATGTTGTAGGAGTCGGGGTCCAGGGTCCAGTAGCTGCCCTTACCCGGCTTTTTGTCGTCGCGGGGTACCTTGACGAAGCACTCGTTGAGGGAGAGATTGTGGCGGATGCTGTTCTGCCAGCCCTGCTTGTTGTCGTGGTAGAAGTGGAAGCGGTCCATGATGAACTGGTAAATCCCATTGAGCGTGATCTTCTTGTCGGGGGCGTTCTGGATGGCCATGGTGATGAGGGCGATGTAGCTGTAGGGCGGCTTCACCAGGTCCTTGGGGGCGGTGGGCTGGTAGGGGCCGTAGGAGCGCCCCATGCCCGCCGCGCACTGCTCGGCGGGGCCCGGGTACACGCTCATAGGGTTGCCCATCCCGCCGTACATCCCTGCCATCCGGTAGTAGTTCTGCTCGCTTAAATATGGCATCACTCCTAAAGCATTGGGGTCCGAAACGGAGTAGCAAGCCTGCATCATGGAGAGGGGCTTCCCGCGGCCAGGGAGGAGAGGAGGAAGAGGAGCAGGGCGGAAGACCCTCACCCCTGTCCGGGACCCCTCTGCGGAGAAGGGAGAGGGCGAGAGCGGTGCAGAGCGAGTCTCAAAGACGAGCTAAGTCCCAGCGTGTCTTCTAGCAGCGGCACCGCGGCAGCATCCTTCGGGTCGCCGGGGCCGAGTGGGCTCTGCCGGCCTCTCTCCCCCTCGTTATGGCTGTGACTCCTGCCTACACACCTGTGGCCCGCGGCGAGCGCTACTGCGGAGTGAGAGGTGGGGAGCGGAGGGGCTGCTCTCGCAGTAAAATGGAATTATTAAATATATATATAATTAAACAAATGGGGGGGAAGGAAAAAAAGCAGTCTTCCGGAAAACCAGCCCTTGTCACAACAACCGGCCAGGATCTTCTAAGAGCCAGCGTGGCCCGCCGGCTCCATGCGCGGGGGGCGCGGAACAACTCGGCTGTGTTGTGAAGCTTCAAAACTTGCCCCGCGCCGCCGCAGCGCTTTTACTCCCCGCTGGCCCCGTCCCCCGCTGCCACCGCCCGCCAATGGCCGAGCGCGCCCCCGCCGCCTCAGCCAATGGAAAGCGGCGGCGGGGATGTGGTGGCGTTGGCGAGCATCACAATGCAGGCATAATGCCACCCACCCACCCCCACACACACACCCCCACACCCCACCCCACCCCACCCCACCCCACACCCCACACCCCACTCCACGGGCCGTCTCGTCCCACTGTAAACCCCCGTATGCACACATCAAGAACGGGATCACCCACCCTTCATTCCGTTATTTTAACGTTTTGGCCCCAAAAGGAACCAGCGCCAAACGGCTCGGCCCGGGGGTCTCGCCGTCCCGCGGCACCATCCCGCGCGCTCCCCCCAAAAGCCGAGTTTTTGGTGCCAGGTCGATGTCAGGGACGGCAGGAGTCGCGACATTGCGCTCATCGCGCCGACAGAACGGTGCTCCCGGGACGGGCAGGCCCCGGTTTTACATAGATGGAAGTGAAAAAGCCCGGCGGGACACTGGGTCCCGTCCCCACTTTCTTCGCCCGGTGGCGAGTGGCACTTCGCCCTGATGGCCCCCGGCCCCGCCGGCGCTGGGGATGAGGGGTTCCTCTGACACTTTGGGGGTATTTTTTTTATTATTATTAATAATTAAAAATAAAACAGCACACTTTTTTCTTTCGTTCCGGCCACTGAGGCAGATTTTCCCGTGGCTGTAAAATCCGCCTCTGCCTATTCCTAAACGATTTCATTAGAGGCAATTAGAGAGGAACAATTAGGGACGCGCGGTAACCAAATGTAAATACAGATAGTGGAAAAACTGCTTCGAGCTGCCCTGTCCCAGCCGGGAGAAGTGCGGATCTCCCCGGCGAAGAAATAACGGTAGGTGTCCTGGGTTCAGCTATAGCAGTCATTTTTCTCCTTCTTAGTAGCTGGTGCAGTGCTGTGTTTTTTAACTTTCAGCCTGGGAACAACGCTGATAACACTGATGTTTTTAGTTGTTGCTAAGTAATGTTTACTCTGACCAAGGATTTTCTCAGTCTCATGCTTTGCCAGGGAGGAGGGGAAACCGGGAGGAAACAGAAACAGGACACCTGACCCAAATTGGCCAAAGGGGTATTCCATACCACAGCACTTCATGCCCAGTATATAAACCGGGGGGAGTTACCCGGAAGGCGGAGATCACAGCTCGGGTCGGGCTGGGTATCGGTCGGCGGGTGGTGAGCAATTGTATCCTCTCCCCTTGTTATTTCACTAATCATTATTATCATTGGTGGTAGCAGTAGTGGTTTTGTATTATACCTTAGTTACTGGACTGCTCTTATCTCAACCCATGGGAGTTACATTCTTCCGATTCTCTTCCCCATCCCTCTGGGAGCAGGGGGAGGAAAAAGGGGGGGAATGAGCGAGCGGCTGTGTGGTTCGGAGTTACCAGTTGGGCTCAAACCATGACAGTTCTTTGTGGTGCCCAACGTGGGGCTCGAATGGTTGAGATAACGACAGATCTGACCAGAGTGTGTTTAATCATATTTGTGATAAGCATTCATTGTTACTACTCGTCACAATGGTGATTATTTGGCTCTCAGACTTGTTGCGCTTGATCTCAGAGTTTCAGCATGTTGTACCTTACTTACAGCCACTATTTGCTGTTTTAGTGTTTATCGGCTGGGGGGCCTGGGCTAAGGTTCTTGTTTCACTGTACTTCATGGTAATGACTTGTAATACAATAGACTCATTGATCATGAAACTGGTCTGGTTTGTGCTTCCAGCGTGGCCATCACCTCTATACATTGGGAGGTATATAATGAAATATTTTAGCAATTGCATATCTTTTTTTTCTCCTCGGGGGGTCAACTTACGAAGGAGGCATTCTCTTTCACCCCCCGCTCCCCCACCAGCCTTTTTGCAACAGTAGTTGAGAGTTCTGAAGGTTTTAGATGGCCTTTGAATACCCTTGAGACCTGCCTGCTGATTGTGCTGGGGATCAGCATGTTGGCACACATACGGAGTGTGTTTTACCCATGGCCATCCCGCCCTGGGAACATCCTATTTCGTCTGATCTCGAAAGTTAAGCAGTACGAGGTTCAAATCTGGTCTAGGGTTAGAGGACGATATAGGAGGACCACCAAGAGATTTTCCCTGAGGCTGGACAGTCATGAGTGGCAGGGTGTGTGGGATAGTATGGGCAAGTATCTAGGCCAGTGGGCCCCTCCAGTGCTTTGGAACTTCACCCCTGAACAAGTGCAACATCCGGAAAAACTAGTAAAACACTTAAACGAGGTGTGCTGTTGTCCTGGTTATACCAGAGAGGGACAAATCATGGCAACGTGCTGGGGCTTGGCCTATGCCTAGAGAGCCCTGCTCAACACTATCCAGCACCTTCAAAGGGAAAAAAATGTCTCTGGATCTGATGGCAAAGCAACAGACAATGCAGCTATGCCAACTACAAGCACAGCAGCTACTCAAACCCTGACCACAACAGACAACGCAGCTACTCCAAGCACCGCAGCTACACCAACCCCAGTGACAAGCACAGTAACTACTCAAACCCCGACAGCAACAATGTGGCTACCCCACGCACTGCAGCTACACCAACCCCAGTGACAAGCACAGTAGCTACTCAAACCCCGACAGCAATAGACAATGCAGCTGTTGGTGTTACTCAACTCCCAAGCACAACAGCTGCACCAACCCCAGTAACAGACACTGCAGCCACTCCAACCCTAGTGGCAGACGCTGCAGTCACTCCAACCACAGTGACAAACACTGCAGCTAAACCAAATGGCCAGTTTGTGACAATGTCTGTTGCCCCTGTAAGCAAAAGCAAACGAGAGACACAAAGAGCAACCAGTGAAGCGAAGAAAGATGAAGACCCAATGCTATTACTACACGGAACAGCATCTGAACAAGAGTTACTACTACGTGGATCAGAGGAAGAGGAAGAAGAAGAAGAGGTCACTTCTCGACCCCGGACCTCAACCGAGCTGCGGAATACGCGAAAAGATTTCACCCGTCTTCCAGGGGAGCACATTGTCACCTGGTTGCTCCGATGCTGGGACAATGGGGCTGACGGTCACGAACTAGAAGGTAAGGAAGCCAAGCAGCTGGGATCACTTGCTAGGGAAGGAGGAATTGACAAAGCGATTGCAAGAGAGAAGCGAGCCCTCAGTCTTTGGAGGTGGCTCCTGGCAGCTGTGAAGGAAAGGTTTCCCTACAAAGACGATATTACGAGTCGCTCAGCCAACTGGACCACGATAGAGAGAGGCATCCAGTCCCTGAGGGAATCAGCCATTCTAGAGATGATCTATCGTAGGCCGGATGCCAGGAACACATCCGTAGATCCAGATTAAGTCGAATGTACACGACCCATGTGGCAGAAACTTACATGGAGTGCGCCATCATCATATGCCCACACATTGGCATCAATGACCTGGAATGACGGAATATCACCAACAGTGGATTGCCTGCTTCGTCAACTCCGAGAGTTCGAAGACAATCCCACCCCTTCCATCATTTCAGCTGTAGAAAAACTGTCCCAGGAGTTCAAACAATTGAGAGACGATTTATCCGATCTCTCCAGCTCCTCCAGCTCCTGTGATAAGGAATACTAATCCCTTTCTACAAGACATAAGTGGAGAATTTTATGATCACTATTAGAGGGGCCCTGCCTCTAGCCAGGTGGAGGAGAGGGATAATTGGGTTTACTGGACTGTGTGGATCAGATGGCCTGGCACATCAGTCCCACAGGAGTATAAGGCTCTAGCAGATACCGGTGCACAGTGTACCCTGATGCCATCAAGGTACCAAGGGGTGAAACCCATTTATATTTCTGGAGTGACAGGAGGATCCCAAGCGTTAACTATACTGGAAGCTGAAATCAGCCTGGCTGGGAGGAAGTGGCAAAAGCACCCCATTATGACTGGTCCAGGGGCTCCATGCATCCTTGGCATAGACTATCTCAGGAGAGGGTACTTCAAAGACCCAAAAGGGTATAGATGGGCTTTTGGTATCGCTGCATTGGAGACAGAGGAAATGAAGCAGCTGTCCACCTTGCCCGGTCTCTCAGAGGATCCTTCTGTTGTGGGGTTGCTGAAGGTCGAAGAACAACAAGTGCCAATTGCGACCACAACAGTGCACCAGCGGCAATATCGCACCAACCGAGACTCCTTGATTCCCATCCATAAGCTGATCCGTAGACTGGAGAGCCAAGGAGTGATCAGCAGGACCCGCTCACCCTTTAATAGCCCCATATGGCCAGTGCAAAAGTCTAATGGAGAGTGGAGATTAACAGTAGACTATCGTGGCCTGAACGAAGTCACACCACCATTGAGTGCTGCTGTACCGGACATGCTAGAACTTCAATATGAACTAGAGTCAAAGGCAGCCAAGTGGGATGCCACAACTGACATTGCTAATGCATTTTTCTCAATCCCTTTGGCAGCAGAATGCAGGCCAGAGTTTGCTTTCACTTGGAGGGGCGTCCAGTACACTTGGAACCGACTGCCCCAGGGGTGGAAACACAGCCCTACCATCTGCCATGGATTGATCCAGACTGCACTGGAACAGGGGCAAGCTCCAGAACACCTGCAATACATTGATGACATCATCGTGTGGGGTGATACAGCAGAAGAAGTTTTTGAGAAAGGGAGGAAGATAATCCAAATCCTGCTGAAGGCCGGTTTTGCCATAAAACGGAGTAAGGTCAAGGGACCTGCACAGGAGATTCAATTTTTGGGAATAAAATGGCAAGATGGACGCAGCCAGATCCCCACAGATGTGATCAACAAGATAACAGCAATGTCTCCACCAACTAACAAGAAAGAAACACAAGCTTTCTTAGGTGTTGTGGGGTTCTGGAGAATGCACATCCCAAATTACAGTCTGATTGTAAGCCCTCTCTATCACGTGACCTGGAAGAAGAATGATTTCAAATGGGGCCCTGAGCAACAACAAGCCGTTGAACAAATTAAATGAGAAATAGTTCATGCAGTAGCCCTTGGACCAGTCCGGGCTGGGCCAGATGTGAAAAATGTGCTCTATACCGCAGCTGGGGAGAATGGTCCTACCTGGAGCCTCTGGCAGAAAGCTCCAGGGGAGACTCGAGGTTGACCCCTTGGCTTTTGGAGTCGGGGATACAGAGGAACCGAGGCCAGCTGCACTCTCACTGAAAAAGAGATACTGGCAGCCTATGAAGGGGTTCGAGCTGCCTCAGAAGTGATTGGAACTGAAGCGCAGCTCCTCCTGGCACCTCGGTTGCCTGTGCTGGGCTGGATGTTCCAAGGCAAGGTCTCCTCTACACATCATGCAACTGATGCTACATGGAGTAAGTGGGCCGCACTAATTACACAACGAGCTCGAAGAGGAAATCCCAGTCGTCCAGGAATTCTAGAAGTCATCATGGACTGGCCAGAGGGCAAAGATTTTGGGATGTCACCAGAAGAGGAGGTGATGCGTGCTGAAGAGGCCCCACCATATAATGAACTGTCAGAGAGTGAAAAGCAATAGGCCTTGTTTACTGATGGGTCCTGCCCTATTGTGGGAAAGCATCAGAGATGGAAGGCAGCTGTGTGGAGTCCCCTGCATCAAGTTGCAGAAACTGCTGAAGGAGAGGGTGAATTGAGTCAGTTTGCAGAGGTGAAAGCCATCCAGCTGGCCTTGGACATTGCTGAATGAGAAAAATGGCCAGTACTTTCTCTCTCTACTGACTCATGGATGGTGGCAAATGCCCTGTGGGGGTGGTTGCAGCAATGGAAGCAGAGCAACTGGCAACACAGAAGTAAACCCATCTGGGCTGCTGCATTGTGGCAAGATATCGCTGCTCGGGTGCAGAACCTGGTGGTGAAGGTACGCCACGTAGATGCTCATGTACCCAAGAGTTGGGCCACTGAGGAACACCAGAATAACCAGCAAGTGGATAAAGCTGCTAAGATTAAAGTGGCTCAGATGGACTTAGATTGGCAACATAAGGGTGAATTATTTTTAGCCAGGTGGGCCCATGACACCTCAGGCCATCAAGGCAGAGATGCAACATATAGATGGGCTCGTGATCGAGGGGTGGACTTAATGATGGACACTATTGCCCAGGTTATTCACGAATGTGAAACATGTGCTGCAATTAAGCAAGCCAAACGGTTAAATCCTCTCTGGTATGGAGGACGAGGGCTGAAGTACAAGTATGGGGAGGCCTGGCAG
This sequence comes from Strigops habroptila, assembly GCF_004027225.2. Taxonomy (NCBI): domain Eukaryota; kingdom Metazoa; phylum Chordata; class Aves; order Psittaciformes; family Psittacidae; genus Strigops; species Strigops habroptila. Next base: position 15,446,116 of record NC_044301.2, read on the forward strand.
ATTGACTATATCACACTCCCACCAACCCGCCAAGGCAAGCGCTATGTGCTGACCATGGTGGAAGCAACGACCAGATGGCTGGAAATATACCCTGTGCCCCACGCCACTGCCCGGAACACTATCCTGGGCCTTGAGAAACAAGTCTTGTGGCGACACGGCACCCCAGAGAGAATTGAGTCAGACAATGGGACTCATTTCCGGAACAACCTCATAGACACTTGGGCCAAAGAGCATGGCATTGAGTGGGTATATCACATCCCCTACCATGCACCAGCCTCTGGGAAAATCGAACGGTACAATGGGCTGTTAAAAACTACACTGAGAGCAATGGGTGGTGGGACTTTCAAACACTGGGATACTCATTTACCAAAAGCCACCTGGTTGGTCAACAGTAGGGGATCTGCCAACAGGGCTGGCCCAGCCCAATCAGAACTTTTACGTCCTGTAGAGGGGGATAAAGTTCCTGTGGTGCACATCAAGAATTTGTTGGGGAAGACAGTTTGGGTTATTCCTGCTTCAGGTAAAGGCAAACCCACTCGTGGGGTTGCTTTTGCTCAGGGACCTGGATATACTTGGTGGGTAATGCTGGAAGATGGGGAAGTCCGATGTGTACCTCAAGGGGATTTGATTTTGGAGGAAAACAGCCAGTGAACTCCATTGTACGCTGTTGCCTGCTCTAGAACACTTTTATAGCCCACCAGCTAGATATCTTCAGGTCGCCAGCAATTGACCCTGACTTCTCTCCGATCATCATCTCAACAAAGAATGAATTTTGAGGAAACCAGATGAGCTCAGCAGCGACCAGACGAGTTTGGCAGTGTCATCAGCAAGCAACAACCCAACACTACACACTGTCCCTCCTGCCCTGAAAGACTATTACAAGAGATGGAGCCTGACATCATGGACTGGATGAATTCAGCAATTTTACAGGGATTGGTTCATGGACTAGGGAATGATATCTTTCTCTGGGTGTGGGTGTATATATATGTGTTTATATGGGACAGGGGCGATGGTGTGTTGAGAGATGTGGGATCTGAGCATGACGTGAATGGTATGGAATAAGGGGTGGATACTGTCCTAGGTTCAGCTATAGCAGTCATTTTTCTCCTTCTTAGTAGCTGGTGCAGTGCTGTGTTTTTTAACTTTCAGCCTGGGAACAACGCTGATAACACTGATGTTTTTAGTTGTTGCTAAGTAATGTTTATTCCAACCAAGGACTTTCTCAGTCTCATGCTTTGCCAGGGAGGAGGGGAAGCTGGGAGGAAGAAGAGACAGGACACCTGACCCAAACTGGCCAAAGGGGTATTCCATACCACAGCACGTCATGCCCAGTATATAAACCGGGGGGAGTTACCCAGAAGGCCCAGATGGCTGCTTGGGTCAGGCTGTGTATGGGTGGGTGGGTGGTGAGCAGTTGTATCCTCTCCCCTTGTTATTTCACTAATCATTATTATCATTGGTGGTAGCAGTAGTGGTTTTGTATTATACCTTAGTTGCGGGTCTGCTCTTATCTCAACCCGTGGGAGTTACATTCTTCCGATTCTCCTCCCCATCCCTCCGGGAGCGGGGGGAGGAAAAAGGGGGGGAGTGAGCGAGCAACTGTGTGGTTCTGAGTTACCGGCTGGGCTCAAACCACGACAGTAGGAAATAGCGAATTCCCCACTCGGAAAAAAACAAAACAAAACAAAACAATACAAATAGTCACCGCAAAATCGATTCGAGCCCGAAGAGACCAAGATAAGGTTAAAATTAATCAGCTGTCATGTCGGCAGGGTTCCTTCCCGCCACCTCCCCGAGCCCGGCCGCCTCCGCTCAGGTTTCCAAGCGGTGATCTTTGGGTTTCCTGCACTGTAATTCTGCCTTTCCATCCTTGCAATTTGTGTGGCTTCGGAAGGCTTTAAACAAAGGTTTTTTTATTATTATTTTATACCCTCAAAGTCAGATCGGGATTGTCGCTGGCTGCCGGTAGGAAGAGTTCTGCCGTGGCGGCGCTGCTAATTACCGGAGATTTTCTTAATAAGAAAATTTTTATGCGATTAAAAATTTTATGCGATTGCCGGGAAGAACAAAAAAAAAAAAAAAACCAAACCAAAATATAAAATAAGAGGCAGCTCCTCTACAAGGAGGTACGGTTAAAAATTATCTGCGATGGAAAAATGGATCGGAAAGTTTTGCCGGACGCTTCGAAATCGTGAGTTAATTTTGATGAAAATAAATGGAAACGTTCTGGGAGAGTTTCATCAACCGAGCAAACGTCCGGAGTTTGTTTTTTTTTTTTTTTAATGAAAACAAATAGTGAATTCTGCCAGGTCTTCTGATGCTTTTTATGTACGAGCAACGAGAAAACATATATATATTATTTTTTTCTGGAATAATTTGAGAACGGAGAACGACTTCCCATTTTTATCTTCGGTTTTCAAAGTAATCATATTTTTGGTAAAATCTAGGGAGTTATCTGAGCGTGCACAAGCACACAGGATTTCTTAAACAATATAACTTTTTAAAAAGCGGGATTTTTTCAACGCAAAAGCTTGACCCGAGCCAGCCCCGCGCCGTCCCAGCGCTGCCCCTTCCCAGAGCCTGATGCGCTCAGGAGAAATACCCTGGACGGAATCTCACCTCTCCTCGGCTGAAAGCTTTACCGATATGAGTTTCTACAGAAAGCCAGTCTCTGCTCGCCGCGGCCGGGAGCCCCACCGGGTCGAGCTCCGCGGCGGGGAGAGTCCGAATTTCGGGTAGCAGGAAGGAAAATAACACCGTCTTTGTGAAAATAGCCAGCTCCCTAACGGGGGGAGCGGAGAGCGGGGTGCCTCCGAGTGGTGGCCGGGGCAGCCGCTCCCCCGGCACGGCGGGTTCTTCTGCCCGCCCCCTGCGGGGCGCCGCGCTCCTCCGCGTTACTGAAACGGCGGCGGCCGGGCAGGCGGCGATGTCCCACCGCAGCTTTTATTAGCCTTTGGCGAGCAACAAGGGCCAGAGCGCGGATCCTTCCCCTCCCCGGGCTCTTTCCACGCCGGCTCAACGGGCCCCGCGGCGGTGCCGGCAGCCAGTGCGGCGGCGGGCGCGGTGCTCACCTGCCCGCCCCGGGGCTAGGCGCAGCAGGTGCTGCCCCCCAGGGAAGGGAAGCGCCGGGAAGGGAAGGGCCATCCTCAGGGAGCGCACCCACCACTAGCTGCAGGGGCTGACCCAAACCCCACACCTATTTTCCAGCAGCAGGTGATGTCCTGACAGGTCAGCCCGGGCCAGCCCCACCTGCCCTAAGGTGCCTCCTTTGTCGGGTTATTTTGTAAGCACAAAAATTCGCTCGTACACCGTTTATTCACACACAGAAACCCACTTCATAGTGGTTGAAAGACTAGTTTCTAGTACCCAGCTAATACACTGTATTAATGAAAACGTCATTAATAACTGTTGCCTTCAAAATTTGTAGCCTATTTTTAATTTTCAGTATTGAAACCCAAGCAGAGTGCTATCGCTAGCTTAGCACTCTTCTTTGGTTGTGTTTTGCCTGGTTTTTGTGGCTGTCCTTGTGTGTTCAGCCTGCATGTCAGAGAAATTATTCCCACAGCACAACGTGGCACTTTCTAGGTGTTTTCACAAATTATGGGTGTTTCACACACGAGCTGCATTTTGTCTTTTGTATGAAAGCTCAGGATCCTTTTTAACCTCTTTCAGTTGAGTATTTTATTCAGTTTGGTAAAATGTATATTAGAAGTGATGTAGGCACCTCCAATAGAGTAATTCCATTTATAAGGATGCTGGTAGCCCTGCCTTGCTTCCTGCTGAAAAGAGAGGCTTTCTCATGGCATCCATACGAGCTGCATCAGGCTGTTAGAACTAATGCTAAAGGCTGTGTGATAGAAGAGACCCTGGAAAAATAATTTGGAGCAAATTTAAGACCTGTAGAATCAAAGCAGAGAATTGAACCAGCAGAAAAGCCGTCATCTATTAGCAAGCTCCTCATTTGCTCAGGACAAAGTATCCTGACTTCTAGAAAACCAGCTCAAGCCCTCTTTTTTGGAAGGCAAATCCATGTGAGGAACAGCTTTACTGAGCATCTTGCACGGAGGTTGGAGGGAGATGTAGGTGGTCTGGTAGGATCTGAGCCCCCCTCAATTGTTAGTGTATTAATTAACAGCACTGTTGCTACCTCACTAGCTTCCTCAAAGGAGAGAAAGAAGGGAGTGCGTTGGAGTGGAAACAGGTCCCACGAGCTACAGCGTGGCAATTTTGGGTGATGGCGGACAGGCGCACAGCACTGGCACTCTCAGCCCAGGAGTGCAAATTGCAATGCTGAATTAGAGAGAGGTTGTAAATTGCTCACCAAAGGCCCAATCCCGAACTCCCCACAGAGATATCAAAGTTGCTGGGAGTTTTCCGTGAGTAGGAAGCAGAGGAATGAGCTTTAAACATTTAGGCCCAGCTCCACATGGGTGGTCTATTATGCCTGGATGGATTCCCACTGGCTCCAGCAGCACTTCGAGGTAGTGAAAAGGCTCTTTCTAAATGCACCCCATTGCAGAACCGGGGCTCTAAGTACTTTCTTTGAATGCTTATGAGGGACTTCAGTGGAAAGGTGAAGCCTCAGGCTCAGCACAGCTGCTCTGCAGCATTTAGCCCAATATATTGATATTAATTTGAGTTTGAAAAAAACACATAGTTGGAGAGGGAAAGATTCCTGAGCTTAGTGGAGTCCTGGCCTTTGATTTACACTGTAAAAAAAAGAAAAGAAAAAAACCCCAGCACTCAGCCCAGGCCTCTGCCACAGGGCACCATTTGACAGTGAGGAAGCCACCTGCCACCAGAGACACTCTGAGAAGGGAGCTGAGGCTGTTACAGTCACGCACATTGTGTGAGGCAATGTTTCTCCTCAGCATACCCCACTCACAGCAGGCCCAACGCCTGAGGAAAAGGCCCTCCATTAGGGCCCAGGTTTCCTCATAACCTTTATTCTGTAAAAGGGGCCTCTTGCAGGGCCTCACCTTGCCCAAGCAGACAGCACAGACAACCCCCTGGCTGCCATCCCCATCCCTCCACCATTTTGCAGGCTGGATCAATGGGCTGTGGCCAATGGTATGAGGTTCAACAAGGCAAAGAGTCTCTTCTCCCAAGTAACAAGTGATAGGACAAGAGGTAACAGCCTCAAGCTGCACCAGGGGAGGTTTAGACTGGATATTAGGAACGGTTTCTTCACAGAGAGGGTAATCAGGCATTGGAACAGGCTGCCCAGGGAAGTGGTGGAATCACCGTCCCTGGAAGCGTTCAAAAAACCGTGTAGATGAGGTCCTTAGTGACATGGTTTAGTGGTGGACTTAGCAGTGCTGGGAGAACGGTTGGACTTGATCTTAAAGCTCTGTCTTTTCCAACCCCGTTGATTCTATGATTCCGCTTTCGAGGCTGTTTGACCTGTTGCCGCCGCCGCAGACGCGTGTGAGGGGCGGATCCACGGCGAAGGCTCCTCCTCCTCCCGCCGCCGGTGGCGCTGCCATGGAGGGAGGCGTGCGGCGGCGTGCGGCTGCGTGCGGCTGGGCGCGGCTGGGCGCGGCTGGGCGCGGCTGGGCGGGTTACGTCACCGCGCAGCGGTTGGGGGCGACCATTGGCCTGAGGGAAGGAGGGAGGGGGGTGGCGGGCTCGGCTTGGTGGTGGTTGTGGGGCTTTTTTGTGAGGTGTTCGCTCGTGTCCTCAGCTCTGCTCTCCCACAGGTGCTTCTAGGTGGGATGCCCGGTAGAAGGCGTGGGACTACTTGGAGGCCAGTGGTCTGTCCGATTTCCTGCGGCCGGTGCACCGTCGCATCCCTCACTTCAAGGTACGGCGGCCCACCTGCAGGTCTGGGCCGCTTCCTTCTTCTTTCTCCCTCCAAGCCTCGGGCCCCCGCCGGGAATCTGGAGCCCGGAACCCAGACCGGCAGCTCCCCCCGCAGCAACCCTGCCTGCTCCGCGGCTGCAGCCCTGAGCAGGCAGCTGTGAACTGCACGTTCCTGCGGGCTGTGTGGTTGGTCAGTGGCTGTAGTGGCAGAGCTCCGAAAAACAGTGTGCAAACGGCATATATCTATAATTTATAGCGAATAAAGAAATACAGGGATGTGTATCTGACAATACATGGCAGGTGTGTGCTGTGTTTTAATCGGTGGATACAAAAACATCGTGTGAATGCAATAAGTATATTTATGGATGGGAAAACTGAGGCATTCTGAAATTATTTCAATCCCTAGGGCCTTCAGTGGGTGCGTTGGGATGGAAAGCTGAAGTCACCCATCTTGTAGGACTTAGCCTGGGAACACTGCTGCTAAAATGTGAATGGTGTTCAAGGTATTACTGGCAAAGTGTTGCTGGACAGTGGTGGGAGAATCCTTCCTCTGGCTTCATTGCGTCCCCAGTTTGATGGCGGGGGGGGGGAAGTAAGAGGACTTTAAAGTATTCATTTACTCAGGCCACTGCTTCACTGTCTACCTGTTTTAATCCAAGCTCAAGGTGTGCAGCCATGCACTGAAGAAATGATGACCAAAATAGCATTGTGGGGAGGTGTGTTGTGTGTTTTAACATTGGGAGAGTGTTAGGAGATGGGCTCTGCTTTTGCTCAAGAGACTGGCAGAAGCATTCTGCCTTAGTTTGGCACTGAGGTAAGATGGGTGCTGAAGCAGGTGGAGGAAGCCTCAGGCTTTATCACACCCTGAAGCAAGGGGATGTCAGCTTAAGTTACAAGAGGAGTGTATGTTGTGCTAAGCTTGAGCACCTTACTCTGCTAAGAAACTAATCTTCTGAGTTCAATAACTGAAAGAGGGCAGATTTAGATTAGATATAAGGAAGAAAATCTTCCCTGTGAGGGTGGCGAGGCACTGGCACAGGTTGCCCAGAGAAGCTGTAGCTGCCCCATCCCTGGCAGTGTTCAAGGCCAGGTTGGATGGGGCTTGGAACAACCTGGTCTAGTGGAAGGTGTCCCTGCCTGTGGCAGGGGGTTGGAAATAGATGATATTTAAGGTCCTTTCCAACTCAAACCCTTCTGTGCTTCTATGAATATAGTGTCTGTAAAACACAGAGAGCCTTGTCCAGAAAGTCTTCATCTAAAAAAGTTTTGGCTTGTGTTTAAAAGAATCTATTTGCATTCATTGATTAAAAAGGGAATTGATCTCCAACTGTCAGTTAGGTATGAGTGAGGGTGAAATTGGGCAAAGTGACTTACTTGGATCCCCTCTTTTTCTGAGGCCTGCAAGATATTAGCCAAGCACTCAGCATCTGTTGGTATGTGAGAGTTTCCCATAGAAAACATCACAAAATGAACAGTATATCCCTCATATTTAAAATCTGGGCAAATCCATTTCTCTGTAGGATGAAAGATTGTAAAATGGCCATCTCTGTTGTGAACTCCTTAGTGATGTGCTGATATCTTATGAAAACAGGGTGCATCCCATGCTGCGACAAGGCTTCTGGGTTTACAGGAGTTCAAAGCTGCCAAGACTGTAAAAATAAATCCTGATGCTCCCCAGAAGAACGCTCAATTTCTAATGCTGGAAGTAAGTGAATGTGTTCTCTCTCGATTCCTTTCTTCATGCAGGGGTTTCACCAGGCTTGCTGCTCTATTAGAGCGCTGGATGTGTTCAACAGAGCACGTGAGATTTAAGTGGATCCTGACAAACTTCTCGGAGGTGTTCGGCTAGCTGTGCTGCAGGTAACAGCACTGTTGCACCCCTGAGGAGGATAGTGGAACCGCAGCACTTGGCGGCATTGCATGGTCAAACAGTGCGGTTTCTCTGGTGGAATCTTTACCAGTCCTTAGCCTCGAAGTTGTTCGTGTAAGGATGTCTTTGCCTTTTTTGACAAGTGGCAAAGGTGCAGGTAGGGTTTGGGGAAATCAATATCTTTCTGCAGAGCAATAGCTGTTTCACTGTCATTGTATTCTTATTCCCCGAAATACATACGGTAGCCTTACCTCAAATTGCCTTGTTTATCACAAGATGAATGTGACAGACTTACCTCAAACCTGCATGTGTTCACTGGCTTATATGTGTAGCTCAGTTGTGGACATGCACTTTACATCAACAGTCATGTCTTGCCATCTGTTTCTCAAATAAAACCTTGCCTGGGATTTTGCTGTACTTGAGGGCATTCATCTACAAACATTACACCATCAGCAGTGCTAACTAATCAATAGCAAATGAGATTGACAACATGGAGACCTATAGGACAGTAAAAATATTTCTTTAGTGTAAAACGAGCCCACCTCCTTTTAATGTGAGAACTTCTTTTGTTACACAGGCAAGGAAGACTTTGTTGGTTCCCATGCCACACCTGAGAACTGGACTGTTCAATAAGATTGTTCCACCTCTAGGTGCAACTAAGGAGATCCTGCGAATATGTGCTACATCTCAAGTAGGAATGAAGAGTGGGGGAGGTCTGAATTAACTGGTGGAAGAGTATTGTGTTATGATAGTCCAACTAGAAGTTGGAAAACCAGGTGCTACCTGACATATTCTTCTGCTAGAGTGTTATTCCTGGTTTTATGTACACAACCACCATTAATAATTTTCTTTGTTGGTACTTAAATCATGAGGAAATTTAGTATTTTCACTATGTTTTATTAAAAGAATGGTGTTGATATTTTCTGAATGCTTTTTGGAACATTGAGCAGCTTTCATAGGTGAGTTCTTTAGGTTTCTAATAAATAGTACTCATTCTTCTGCAGTTTTCAGCTAGTGAACCCTATGAGGAATATTTCAATGTTTACAGTTTTTGCATAATCTGGTCAATAGAATATTAGGTGTTGCTAAACAGGAAAGATCAGTTCGTTTAGAATCCTAAGTTTAAAGAAACGTTAATTCTGTCATTTACATCAACTCAGTTGCAAAAATGCGTTGTTTTCTTTTGAAGTGTGGTATGTTGCTGCCCTCTCGTGTTAAAGTATCGTACTGTACAGCTAATGCCATTAGGCAGAGAAACCTGTGTTGATATCATTTGCATCTTTATTTGATACGAAAACGTAACGTCTGCAGAATGACTAGGCCAGCTACGTGGGTTTATTTTGTTCTTTATCTCCTGCTAAAGGCAATAAAGTTCCACAGTAATCCTGTATACAACTGAAGGTTGCAAATGGATGGCAATTAGTAGCAACTTTCCTTGTTGGAAGTTCTATTAAAGTCATTAACTAATTAAGCTTCTCAGGGTTGAAGAGCACTTTTGAAAGAGACTTTTCTCTTGACCTGCTTCGGGCCTCATATCTGATCTGTGATCTTACCACCATGTGTCTTTTTTTTCCCCCAGCCAGGTGTACTAACGAATAAATGCTATTAGCAGTTTATATTTACAAAGCACTGTGCAAACAATTCTTACCACACTGCTGCAAAATGGATAATGAGCATTATTACTGATAGTCACAAATTACTGATCTCTTTTTTTTTTTCTTTTGTGCTACACAGAAAAATTGGCTTTTTATTGTGAGGATTAACTTAGCACAAAGTTGCATTGGTTTGAGGAGGATTTACATTACACTGTACACATATGTTAAGAGTGAATGAATCACAAGATATCTTTTAAAAAGTTCTAAACCTCTGATATTTGAAATCCCAAGTAAACACTGGTTTTTAATTTCTGCAGCTCTGGACAGAATTTTGTTAGGATGTGTTCTTTAGAGAGGAGCCTGAAGAGGGGTGGGTGGGGACAAGCAGGGAGAGAGGGGAAGGAAAAAAGGATGTCAGGGCTATGTAAGATTTCTCTTTCCACTTCTCAGGAGTCGTGTGTTTTTCTGTTCATTAGCATCTCAGATAAAAGGTTTGGGTTTGCTTAGCCTGGCAGTGGCACATCCCGAATGATGATCATGCAGCAAAGTGTTGAAGAATGTATTCTCAGGGAATATGTAGGCAGATTTGGAAGGCGCTTTTAAAGATACAGGTATGGGGAAACTGGCAGTGTGGTGGCTGCAGTGTGGAGGGTGATACAGCTTGTGTACCTGGTTGTGACTTCAGGCAAACAGCTTAACATCTTTATGCTGTAGCTGTCTGTGTCTAAATTAACTTTGTGATTTGTATGTGAGAATTAATTAATGAATTTGTAGTGCTCTGGTATTCCTCATGGGCATGAATTTACATATTAGGACTTTGAGTTGGTAGTAGTAATAGGGTAGGAAGTGTCACTTGCCTTCATTTTTAGAAATTAATGTCCAATAAAGGGTTTCAAAATACAAGGCTTTGATCCTAAATAAGTAACCTTGCTTAAAAAAGTGCTCACTTCCCTTAGCTCTCCTTGAGGCATGCCAAAGTTCTTGTCACTGTAGTAGGGAATCTATTCTAGGATTCTCTAGAGGATAACTTTCCAGACGTGCAGCTTGGCTATACATGGAAATACTGAATACATTGGCTATACTGAAATGTGGGGAGTTACTTGGATTTATCAAAATACTCTGGATTTCTGCCTCACTGGTTGGAAGTCTGCACTCTGAACCTGATATTATGTTATTCTTGCAGGGTATAAAAGAATACAGTGTGTCTGTAGGTCTTGATGGGAAAGCACGAGTGGACTTGGTTGTTGTAAGATCAGTGGCTGTCTCTGAAAAAGGTAAGCTAAAGCCTTGTCAGCTTTTCAGGAGGAGGGTCTCAAGTTATGATTCACAGTCTCAATAGGCTACACTACATGTTCCTTTTGGCAGACCTGAACATACCTTTGGAACTGAATTATGATCTTGAGTTCTGTCTCTTCTGTGTGACAAGTCACTGATCCCAGTCCAACCAGGAAGAATCGATGCTTGCTTCACAACAGTGCTGCTAGGGCTTGGTGGGCAGACAGCAGTGTGGTTTAGAGCATGTGGGCTGGTGTTTTGGCCTTTAGTAGAACTATTTAGCAAGCAATTTTTATTTTATTTTAAGAATCAAAGAGGGCTCCCAGTTCAGAGGATCTGCTTTGCTTGCGCAGGGCGTGTGAAAGGACGTGTTACAGCTGCTGATTTAGTACCTATTTGGGGATCAGATTTTGCATTTGCTAGTATTTTGAAGATCTGCTGGTGGTGAAAAATTTTCCAACTGACTTTATCCATTCTTTATCCATTGCCTAAAACTAACATGGTTTTTGTATGTGAGCTGGACTCCTCTTTACCCACATGAAGTTAATCTATGTTTTACATGAATAGAGGGTTCTAATTACAATGGGTAAACAGGCTTCTGTGTTAAATGAATTGGTCTATATGTGGTTTTTTCTGAATGGGAAGGTCCTGGGATCCTTTAGGAGTTCATTGAAGCTAATGTTTTATTTTAATTTTAGTGCTGATTACAAGGAAAGCTGCATTCTGTGAGACGCTGATGCGATTTTTTTCCTGAGTTAGAACTCTGTGCTTGGTTTATCTGTTGTAGGCTGCTTAGTTTAATTGCATACTTTGGACAGCAACCCACCTTTCCACTCTGCTGTTTCTGCATTTACTATCACTGTTTACTTTTATGTATTTTAGGCTGGAGAATTGGAAAAAGGGGAAGGTTATTGTCCTGGGTTCAGCTATAGCAGTCATTTTTTTTCTCCTTCTTAGTAGCTGGTGCAGTGCTGTGTTTTTGACTTTGAGCCTGGGAACAACGCTGATAACACCGATGGTTTTAGTTGTTGCTAAGTAATGTTTACTCCAACCAAGGACTTTCTCAGTCTCATGCTCTGCCAGGGAGGAGGGGAAGCTGGGAGGAAGCAGAGACAGGACACCTGACCCAAACTGGCCAAAGGGGTATTCCATACCACAGCACGTCATGCCCAGTATATAAACCGGGGGGAGTTACCCAGAAGGCCCAGATGGCTGCTTGGGTCAGGCTGTGTATGGGTGGGTGGGTGGTGAGCAATTGTATCCTCTCCCCTTGTTATTTCACTAATCATTATTATCATTGGTGGTAGCAGTAGTGGTTTTGTATTATACCTTAGTTGCGGGACTGCTCTTATCTCAACCCGTGGGAGTTACGTTCTTCTGATTCTCTTCCCCATCCCTCCAGGAGTGGGGGGAGGAGGAAGGGGGGGAGTGAGCGAGCGGCTGCGTGGTTCTGAGTTACCGGCTGAGCTCAAACTATGACAGTTATGCAGACATGGAATATGCAATGATGGTGTCAATGGGTGCAGTGCAGGAGGATACACCTGTAATCACTGTCATGCATGACTGTCAGGTAAGTTAAAATATCCCCTCTTTGGTGATGAGTCAGAACTGTGTGAGAGTGAATGATGTGTCTGAAGAAGAGACTCGGCATGATGTTGGTGTAGCATTTTTACTTTGTTTCCACCATCACTGACAGATTTTCCTATGTTGCAAGACATCAGGAATGGTGTACGATTTTAGTGAATTTGTTTTAACTACTTAACAAATCTTGTTCCATGTTGGTGGTTGACATAGCAGAAGAGCTTCTTGGTGATCATGATTTAACTGTGGATTATATACTCCAACAAGAACTATCAAGACCAATTGCAAATGACCAAAGCCTCAGGGAATAATATGGCATAAGGCAAGTTACCTCTGCTAATGGTGGCTTACTGGTACCAACATTCTGTTGATCAGTCCCCTATTTTTACATATAAACACATTTCTTGTATTAGAAATACTTGGAAAAGGAGCAAATGTGTTAAATGAAACAAAACAGCAGCATCTGTGTTCAGTGGTTTTTAAGTGGTAATTGTGAGGAGGAGAAATACATTACTGAAGCTGAGGTTGCTGTTCCAAATGGATTATGGGGTGAGTCAGTGGAAACATTGTGGATTTTTAAGGCAGACATTGTTTCTTGTAGTCGTTTGTGGTATAATAGTCTATGTAAGGTGAGGGGCTTCTCCACCTTATGTGTTTTACTCCTCAGTGCTCGTTGAGATTGGCTCTGTTCATTTTCTGGAGACTGTACCACAGAGAGAACTTTATGGCTTTAAGTTGTGTGGGATGGGTAGAGTACGTGCTGCTCTGGTTGTGAAAAGAAAGGACCTGGTGGCTGGTACATTGCTGTTTATGTAGCGGATTAACTTTCAAAAGATAGATAAGTTTGTGGCTGGAGCTTGTTTTCAGGTGGAGGAATAGTGACTGGCTGGTCTTAAACCATGACAATTACTTTAAATCATGAATCATTATTTATTGATAATTATTGTTTTATGGGTTTGGCCTTCCTCCCTCCCTCCCCCTCCCCCCCCCCCCAATCCAGATTGTCAGAAACTTTAGCAGCTTCACAAATGGTTTCAGAAAAGCATTTAGTGAATTGTTTTACTGGAAGTTCATGCTGGGAAAATTCTTTCTTTGTCATTAAATTTTCATTCCTAAAATCATTCAGTTAGGGAGCAGACTCAATCCTGCATGACTGAGTAACAGTAGGAACACTAAAATGAGGAATAGCATACCAATGTCTTGCAGAAACCACTGAGGAATTATTAGTGAATACTTCTAGGGAAATCAAGAGTTGTTTGCTAAGCACGTGCCACACAGCAAAAAGAGTTAAATTTGTTAAGGTAATGTATCTACAACAAACAATTCTAGACAGTACTATTTTTATTCCTATGGTGAGAGAGTATTTTACCCTGCTTGTGGTTGAGGATTTGAGGTTATAAATAAATAAAAGCTCTGTCTGTACCAGTGCATTTTTTTCCATTGAATTATTTTTGAATCCTAATTTTTTTAGGATATTATTGAATGTAATTGTTCTGAAGGCCTACCCCTTGTGCTCCATCCATCTTACCAACGTACTTTTGATCACAGGCTGTCTTAGTGTCAGGCTTTAGTCTCAGCAAGTGGCCTTGCTAACACTTTTTTTTTTTTTTTTCCTTTTTTTCTGTCTCATTCCCTTTAGCAGCAACATTTTTTAAAGGTCTGGGGAACCTTGCAGGGGCTGTTGAATTTCTGTGAAACTTTTGCTGTTCATGAAAGATCAGTCAGACCCAAGCAATGTATCAAATTTGATGTTACCTTTGCATTTCTTGGCTTTTCAGAGAAAAAAAAATCAAGATAATATTATAATATATGCCTCAAACTAATGAAGTATCTGCCACAACTCCTTTATGCTTGTTTGTAAAGCTTGAGGAGAGATGCTTTGTAGAGTTGTAGCTAAAGCTTGTGCCACACTGACTTCAGCCAGTTTGCATGAGACAGTGAAAGTGTTTTTCTCTAGTAATCTCCATGTTAGTGGTGTTGTCTGAAACAGAGCTCTCACTGAATTTCCTACAGCTTTCACTGAGAACAGAGCACATTACGTGATGGACCCTTTATTTGAATATTTAAATGTTGATTTAATGCATCAAACGGCTTTTGGCTGTTCTTCAGAGTGCATGTTGATTAGCTAAGAATATTGGAGAATACTAGCCTCAGCAGGAATAATCTTTGCATTTCTGTAGTTTTGGGACAAGAACAAAAAGTGTTGTGTCTATGTGAAGAAGGCAGCAAATAGCATTATTCTTTCTCAGAGAGCTGAACAACTTGTGTATATTTTGTTTGTGCTTCTGGTGGTAACTCATATGTTCAACTCTCATGTCATGGTTTAAGCCCAGCTGGTAACTCAGAACCACGCAGCTGCTCGCTCACTCCCCCCCGTTCCCCCCCTCCCGGGCAGGATGGGGAAGAGAATCGAAAGAATGTAAACCTCACGGGTTGAGATAAAAATGGTCCAGTAACTAAGGTGTAATATAAAACTACTACCACTAATAATAATGATAAGGGAAATAACAAAGGGAGAGAATATAAAACTAAAAAGGGAAGGGGAAAAAAAAACAATAAACACAAGCGATGCACACCACAATTGCTCACCACCTGCCGACCAATACCCAGCCCGACCTGAGCAGTGATCTCTGCTTCCTCCCAGCTTCTTGTGCCCCTCCTCACTGGCAGAGCATGAGACTGAAAAGTCCTTGATCAGGGTAAGCATTACTTAGCAACAACTAAAACATTGGTGTGTTATCAGCATTGTTCTCAGACTAAAGTCAAAAACACAGCACTGCACCAGCTACTAAGAAGGAGAAAAGTAACTGTTACAGCTGAACCTGGGACATCTTCACAGAGGGTCTTGGAAGTGGAAGGTCTAGCTAATCGACAGGGTGTTAAAACTGCAAGATTCGATATGGGCTATTTAAGTGTTTGTCTTTTGACTTTTCCTGGCTGCTTTTGCATCCTTTTCTCCTTCAAATCCTGGCTTTACTGGTGCATTCCTGTTCCTCAGAGCAAAACTAAATGAACCAAGAAGTAGTCAGTAAATAAATAACCCACTTCTAAATATGGTGGTTTGTCAACAGAAAGTAGCTTAACTTTATTGTTAAGATTTGTGATGTGTAAAATATGTTGCAAAAAAGTTCATCCTTCAGGAACATGGTTGGATCAAGCTAAGATGATGATTTAAGAGTTTAAATTAAAGGTGTTTGCAAACATGGGATTATAGGTAAACATTGCTGTGAAGGATGTGCTTTCCTGAAGCTGTTAGGATAAATAGCCATTAATACACACACTGCTTTCATCTCAAAAGAGGTAAGAAGGTACTTATGCAGTGAACAAAATGCATGTCTCCAGGCTAGATTTCTGTGCTCAAAGAGGTACTGTATTTTCCTGGAGTGTTTTTGTTTGTTATGTGCTCTGTAGGAAGGAAGTAGAGTGTCAGATATGGGAGGGTAAATAGGTGTTGTTCTGTGAGTAGGTAATTTGCTTCTTGGGGTATTTGGCATGACTTGCCCTCAGTTGCCTTCTTTCAGTTCTTCTCAGTGCAGAATTTCCAGCTGAGCTGTTTCTTGCTGTATGTTTTTCCAGACAGGAAGATGTGAATTACTTGCTGTGATTTTTGTCACAGAAATGCTGATTTAAAGACTTCTAAGGAAGTACAAGAGCTACAATATTACTAATACCAAAGAAGCATTGTCAATATCAGTGCTAGGCACTCTAGAAACACTTCTAAATACAGAGGCAGTACAGTGTGTATGGGGAAGCTTTCTGCATCTGAATTCAGGGTTTTGAGAAATCAGTATGTGCTCTTTGAGGACAGCAAGAGCTGCTAAGAGCTGAGCACTCTGGAAAACTTTATTTGTATGTCAGTGGAGAGTTATTTGGCTTAATCTATCTTGCAAATATAACCCATTGTTTCTGGGAACTCTTAACTCATGAAACAACTTACTTTCTCATTTAGTTTTTTTTTTATGGGTAGCTATGATCTTTATCTGTGGCACCATTATATTACAATTATGAAGTTATTTGTGCTGTGCTTATTTTAAATTGAAACTATACAGACCAATTAAAATATTTGGGGTCATGAAGAGGGAAATGAGAGTAGTTGGTGGAAAAATCACTATATTCTAGCAAGCATTTCCTTCTGTTTCTTCAATCATTGTTTTGCTGAGAATTTTATGGAAGTAGGAAAAAATTTTTTCCCAAAATAAAATGAACTGGGGGGAATCCCTGGGTCTAAATTTGAAAGAATTTGGTGTGCAGTGGCAGAGATGGAAACTATCTGACAACAGATTGATTCGGGTCTGTGATAGAATATTTGGAAAGTAAAATTATATTGTTTTAAAGCTCAAAATCACACATTCAAGCTGGCAAAACCTTTAGCAGGGACACAGTATTGTCATCAGAAGAAAATTGTGGTTAGTTTAGCCAAGGTTTTGTTTTGTGGAGGGATAGCGTAAGTAGGGCATGCTTCCATGCATGGTTAAACATCTCAACACCTTTGCAAATCTGACCCTTGCTGCAGAGTCCATGGAATCAGTTTTTGCTGATGGATTCCAAATGTGGGTTGCATAAGTTTCTCCTGAGGGACACTAGCAGACTTCATGGGCTGCCAGCTCCCAGAAATATGCCCTTGGATTGCATGCACATATTTGGACATTTTGTGCAAATGAATGATAAAAATGTTCAACTGTGCTGGCCCATCCTAGCTGTCTTGGCTTTCTCTGCACTTTAAACCCCTGTGAGCTCAGTGCTCATTTAAACAAGCAACATGAGAAGTAGGCTCTGTCCTGGAAGCCTTTATGAACAGTCTTGGGTCAGAGACCCCTCTGGCTGGGCAAAGATTAATTTTTCAAATGTCTTCTGCCTACCAGCCTCAATACCTGGAGGGGCCGGTGGATCTGTTGTACCAAACATTGACTGGTTGTGTTCACAGCCTTCCACAATGGATGCAGCAGCACCGTCTGTCTCCATCTTGAGCCACATGTTCCTACATCAGTTGGTGTGTGCAGATGGGTAGCTGTGTGAAGCAGAATTAAATAGCAGACCTATCACGCTCTCCAATCTCTGGCTGCCCTTCCCTCATGTGCCGTACATCAGAACTGCACCGTTTCTGCTGCCAGGGAAATCAAAGTGGTGTTTGGTTTGGCCTGTGCTGTATCAGGGGTCAGCATTACTCGTTCTGTCAGAGGACAAACACATCTTTCATTTTGCCCAGCAAAATATTGAAAGTGGCCACGTTCACTGTTCTGGAATAACAGAGGCTGAAGAGAGCCCTGATGTTCCAGCAGAGCCATTGCAGAAGCCCATCTGCCACTATGTTGTTTTGGGACCAAACCAGGTGTCATAAGAGTGGATGCTCAGGGTTAAGTGTTGGGAGATTTGTATTGGCACTCAGCACCCAAGACTCTGTTTTCTTCAGGTTTCTGTCAGAAAGGGGCCATGTTTCCCTTCTCAGCTCCTTTCCTATAGCCTGGTAGTTGTGTGCCAGAAGAATTCATCTGCCCTGCTGTCCTCTTTCCCCAAGGCTTTCCCAGCCATGGCAGAGAGTAGGCAGGATTGTTAAATGATGAATTGCTTTTGGTGAAGTTATTTTTAACCTGAATTGCTTAAGTTACTGAGTTTATAGCGCATACCCACAAACACTTCTGTTGGCCAACCCCAGAGGGCTGAAGTATGGAACTGGCCTGGGAATTGGTGGTCAAGGGGTAATAGGAAACTTCTTCAGCTGGCTTCACTGCCAAAGCCAATCATTTAGCTAAATCCCAACACTCAGTACAAAGTTTGCAAACATCAATAAACGATTTGACCTTGACTTTATAGGGATGAGGGGAGCTTCCACCACTGGGTTTGCCCAGGTCCACATAACTGGGTCAAGCAGACTTGGAGTAGAACCCAAGTCCCTTGCATCCTGGCTTAGCTTAAAGCAGTAGGTCAAGCTAGGAAGGAGTGACCAGGCTGCACAGGACCAAGAAACATGCAGCTTGTTTGAAAGAGAGGAAGAATATCTTTGGCCTCTTTCCACATCATAAATCATTGCAATCCTCCCCAACTCAAAAGACAAAAGAAACTTTTTGCATGATGTCATGGTTTGAGCCCAGCCGGTAACTCAGAACCATGCAGCCGCTCGCTCACTCCCCCCCTTCTTCCTCCCCCTGCTCCCGGAGGGATGGGGAGGAGAATCGGAAGAATGTAACTCCCATGGGTTGAGATAAGAACAGTCCCGTAACTAAGGTATAATACAAAACCACTACTGCTACCACCACCAATAACAGTAATGATAAGGGAAATAATAAGTTTGAACCCATTCCCCCTTGTCCTATCACTACAGCCCCTAATGAAGAGTCCCTCTCCAGCATCCTTGTAGGCACCCTTCAGATACTGGAAGGCTGCTATGAGGTCTCCACGCAGCCTTCTCTTCTCTAGGCTGAACAGCCCCAACTTTCTCAGCCTGTCTTCATCCTTGTGGCCTCTTCTGGACTTGCTCCAACAGCTCCATGTCCTTCTTATGTTGAGGACACCAGAACTGTACACAATACTCCAAGTGAGGTCTCACAAGAGCAGAGTAGAGGGGCAGGATCACCTCCTTTGACCTGCTGGTCACGCTTCTTTTGATGCAGCCCAGGATACGGTTGGCTTTCTGGGCTGCGAGTACACAGTACTGGCTCATGTTCAGTTTCTCATCAACCAACACCCCCAAGTCCTTCTCCTCAGGGCTGCTCTGAATCTCTTCTCTGCCCAACCTGTACCTGTGTCTGGGATTGCCCCAACCCAGGTGTAGGACCTTGCACTTGGCTTGGTTGAACTTCATGGCTGAGAGAGCTGGGCTTGTTCAAGCAGGAGTTTGAGCCTGGGCACTCTGAAATCAGCATGATTTCCATCTTGGACAGTGAGGGAAGAAGGTGTCCCAGTCTCCCTCTGAGGGCAGTGAGATATCCTTCCATCTTAAGACTCTCATGATAAAAACATCTACAGTGACAAAGAAGTGCCTGGATGCTGCCAAGAAGTCTGAAACACTGGTGATAAATGGGCAGTTTGCTTTTAATAGGTAATTAAGTGATCCCAAACACAGGCTTGATTGCACTTCACTGCTGCGTGATGAGAAGAAAAGTTCAGCAGTACAATACTTTACTGAGCCAACTTTGTTCAGAGGTAATTAAAAATGAGGTCTTTCTATTCTCTGTGCAGCCTGATGCCCTCGCCTGTCATGTGGTTCAGCACATTCTTTCCAGCCCCTTTCATGGCACAAACAAGTTGGGATGTTGTTATTGCATGCCCCTCTTTTTCAGGGTTCAGTGGGGAAAGATGCTGAACAGCTCTGGAGGCTGGGAGCAAACCCAGCTCTGTGCTCCTGGCAGCAATGTGGCATCCAGCAGTGTGGCATCCAGCGGCGACCACCCTAGGTGTTACATCGTGGATGTGAGCTTCCCAGGGCCATTCCGCCCTTCTTCCTCCCCTCACTTGTGGGAGAGATGCAGGGAGAAAACAGTATCACAGATGAACGGAGCCTCTACCAGATCCATTAGGCTGGAGAACACAGTCACTTTGGAGGGGATTTTCTTTTGTTGAATGACATTAGTCACAGCGTGGTATGTGGCACAGAGCAGCGAAGCAACATTGTAATCATCTGCTAACAATAAAAGCAAGGTGGCGAAGTACCACTCAGTGCTGAAAACTATATAGTCATTCTGGTTTTCCTTCAGACAGCTACATCCATGCATTTCCTGGAACAAGGACAAGGCCACACAGCTTCAAATCCACCCAAGACAACAGCGAGTAAACAAGCTGTGTTGCTGTGTAGTCTTCTCAGAGGGACAAGAGTCAGAGATTGTTTGTTTCCATAGAGAGAAAAAAGGAAAAAAATAATTTAAAAATAAAAATCTCAGCATCAGGGTGGGGAGGGAGCAGAGCCCTCTCCTGGGTCACACTGCCAGGTCCCCATCCATCCCTCCAGTATCTCCATGCACATCAGTCCCTGGTCTCCTCCCAGAAAGCAGTCTTCACAGACAGAGGCTTTATCCCATTATCTTTGGAGACCAATAAAACAGCTCAGAAAAGGGATGGTTAAATACTGTCTTCAAGTCATATCTGTCTGTTGTTTTTGTTTTCCTTGTTGTCTTCTACTGCTCCAAAGGGAGAAACAAATGTTTTTTAGGGGAATGTTTCCATTGAAAAAAATCTAGCACTGGGGCTGTGGTTTTCTCCACAGCTGCAGCAAGGGGTGAGGAGGGGGAGGAAAAGCATGTGCTGGGATTTCTCTCATTCTGGTTCCTCAGGAGGAACAGCCCCATGTAGCAGTTCTGGCTCTGGAGGAAACATCTGTGGCTGTGGCCATGTTACTCAGGCAAACATACCCCCTCCATGAGGTAGGCTGTTGTGTACAAATGCTTTTATTTCCTCATTGCCATCTATTGAAGATTATCTCCCTACAAGAAAAGCACACCATTTCCCATGTTTTCATGTGTAATGTCAGTGATGTCCATGATAAACATCATGAAACATTTCCCTGCCCCTACACTGACATAGGAAAGTTTCCGCTTTTCATCTTTCAAAGCACTGCAGAAATGTTTAGGGTCGTGTATCCTGCCGTTGTTCTGGGCTGGGCATCCCACTGAAATCACTGGGAGAAATGAGTTCAGGATACGGACCTATCTAGTCAATCTTTACAGTGGTCCCAGTAACATCCATGTTTTACAGATGGGAAAGTGGGGAAGGAGGAGATGGCTCCTGTTAGACTAGATGCAACTGGTAATTAATACCACTTTGAAAAACAAATGGAGGAAACAGACTAGAAACTCATCAAAAGTTCTCAAAAAAACCCCAACAAAAACCCAAACCCCCAAAAAACCCCACACAAACCAAACACAAAAAACCAAACAAAACAAAAAAACCCCAAACAAACCACACACACAAAAAAATAAAATAAAACAAAACAACACACACCCAAACCCATGGCACGGTAGCCTTTGGACTTCTCTATGTCACAGGTACCTGATGGCCCAGAAGGGCATCTTGTTGCTTCCCAATGGATCTGGCAGATCCTCAAACTCCAGAGGAACCTTCCAGGACAGGCACACAACACACACCTCCCTCCAGTCCAGGGGCAAACCACAGCTCTCTTGCCCTGGGAGACAAGACATGAGAGAGAAACTGAGATACTTTCCCCCAAATGTGCCTCCTCCAGAGGTCTGGCAAGTCACATAAGTGTGTTACAGTCCACCCATCCCATGCAAGGAACACATGGAGCTAAACAGGGGTGATTTTCTTTCTTTAAGGAATAAGGCAAACATACAGACTGTTAGATGGGAGGGGAAAAAGGGAAGGGAGAGAAACATTCATGAAATGCTGCAAAAGCTTTGACATTTCTAGGCATTAGTGTATCCATTGCTGCCTCTCCTCAGTATTTTTGAGTGACTAATTGTTCAGACAAGAGTAATACTTACATTTTTCCAGGGGGATATCATGTTTTCAGAGTGTTTCCAGGCACCTCAACTGCTCAGACTCCAAAGTGTGGTGTTTCCATCTCTCTGAAGGAGGTGATTATTCAGGTAACTAACTGCTCTGCAGCAGCTTTGCTTTACCACCACAGAGGAACACAATTGCTGTAGCAAGTTCTGCTCCAAGTGAACTCTTGGTACTCTAAGTCCCTGCAAGACTTTCCAGGCCATGTCATCTTGCTTTCCCAGGTGTGTTTGCTTATTTTTTCAGTAATTAGCCTGAAGCTGAGCTGCAGAACTGCACTTTCTGTACCAGCCTGGGTTTTTCCAACTCCTGCTGTTTTAAATAAAAAAATGCCTATGTTCAGGCTCATATATGTACACAAGGGTAAGAACTACTGAAGTAAAGTGGCACTGCCAGTGTCCCCACATCTCTTTCCATAATTAAGCAGAGATGGTTTGACCTCTGGAATTGTCACTTGCTCTCTGATGCTTATCCCAGTGGCCTGCAGGCTTCCTGGGATCTCTCAGAGGACCTGTGGGAAGTGTCCAAGAAGAAGAAATTCATGTTTACAACACAGTGATTCACCTCAGTGAAATTTTCTGAAGGATTTTTACAAGGGCATGTAGTGATAGGACAAGGGGGAATAGCTTTCAGTTTAAAGAGGGGAGATTTAGATTTAGATTTTAGGAAGATGTTCTTCCCTGTGAGGGTGGTGAGGCACTGGCATGGGTTGCCCAGAGAAGCTGTGGCTGCCTGTTGTGGTTTAAGCCCAGCTGGTAACTCAGAACCACGCAGCCACTTGCTCACTCCCCCCCTTCTTCCTCCCCCTGCTCCCGGAGGGATGGGGAGGAGAATCGAAAGAATGGAACTAACTCCCACGGGTTGAGATAAGAACAGTCCAGTAACTAAGGTATAATACAAAACCACTACTGCTACCACCACCAATAACAGTAATGATAAGGGAAATAACAAAGGGAGAGGATACAATTGCTCACCACCTGCCGACCGATACCCAGCCCGACCTGAGCAGTGATCTGGGCCTTCTGGGTAACTCCCCCCAGTTTCTATACTGGGCATGACGTGCTGTGGTATGGAATACCCCTTTGGCCACTTTGGGTCAGGTGTCCTGTCTCTGCTTCCTCCCAGCTTCCCCTCCTCCCTGGCAGAGCATGAGACTGAGAAAGTCCTTGATTGGAGTAAACATTACTTAGCAACAACTAAAAACATCAGTGTTATCAGTGTTGTTCCCAGGCTGAAAGTTGAAAACACAGCACTGCACCAGCTACTAAGAAGGAGAAAAATGACTGCTATAGCTGAACCCAGGACACTGCTCCATACCTGGTAGTGTTCAAGGCCAGGGTGGATGCAACCTGGTCTAGTGGAAGGTGTCCCTGCCCATGGCAGGGGTTTAGAACTAGATGAGCTTTAAGGTCCTTTCCAACCCAAACCATTCTATGATTCTATGATATGATTCTATGATATGATCTGCATCTCCCTTGCAAAAATTTAGCTCATCTTAAGATTGAAGTTTAAACATTTATCAGAAGTTTGATGGGTCAGAGCAACCTGTGATAATGGGAATTGGTCTCAAAGAGCTTTTTATAAGCCTGTGCAAATAGATCTCCAGCCCAGAAGCTCAAGTAAGGTTTATTCCTTCTGTTGTCTTTCCTTAATAATATTCTCATTTTAGTTTCTAACTAGGATCCAACTGAACTTCATGCCTTTCCTCATTTGTTGAGCCCATCTGCTAATTGTTTTCTATGAATAACATCAGCTCAGGATTGCAGAGCTGCTGCTACTGCTCAGGACATATCCCGCTCATGGTGGGGGGGATGGGACTCCGTTAGCCAGATACACACTCACCTGCACCAGGTATTTTGTCCTGGAGGATGACTCCCAGTGGCAAAGATTTCTTAGCAGGAATGTGCAAACACAAAGCCCACAAGAGCACCCCAGGATGGTCTTTTCCTGCAGAGATTGGGGTCAGGCAACAGTTCTGCTTGTAAATATGCATGGAAAGGGAACAAATGTTCAGGCATGGTCTTCCAAAAGCATTGCAGTGACATAGAAATCAAAGTTCGCTTTTCCAAAGTGACAGGAACTGTGGTGCATATTCCCCGAGGTACATAGGTCCCAAACTCCTTGGTTTTGAGGGAGAAATCAGGCACCCAATTATTCTGATAGATCTGAGCCTTTACCTCCTAAGCAGTCAGTACCTGACTCAGAACTTAGCCTTCCAAATACCCGTTTAAGATCCAAGGTGTCTGTTCCCATAAGTTAAAAGTCTCCATGGAGCTGGTTTTCTGCTAGTCTGGGTAACCAGCCTCATCTGAAAGCATCATGTGCCGAGCGCCTGCATTCATGGGCTACTTCCTGCTATCCCATGCCAAGTGTTCCTACCTGAGTGCAGAACAGCCCCGATCCAGAAGCCTCCCATGAACCTGGCCTGTTCAATCCCAAACATCACAATGATAAATCATAGAATCATAGGAATCATTTAGGTTGGAAAAAATCTGAAGATGTGACAAAGGGACGGTCACCTTCAGGGTTCCGGATGCCAGAAGGGAACAAGAAAATAAAGAAAAGAAGAAAGGAAAGATTTAACAGACACACACACGGGGAGGAAAGGTCAGAAACCACCAGACCCAGCCGGATTTGAATCCCAATTTCGGGAAAAGCGCGGCTGGGGGGAGCGGTGCCGGTGGTACTGGTCGCCGACAGCAGGTGGCACTGCCGTCAAGGGAACGGCGCCGCCGGACCTTCCCCCCGGGATTCCCCCAAATCCCCACCGAATTCCCAAGAGGCCCCTCGACGGCAGCCCTGCCCCCCAAAAAGGACCGCAGTTACACCCCTAAATGTGTCCCCACCCTGCGGGAGACCCAGCCCCGCATCGCCTTTTGCATGGACTCTGCAATGCACATCTCCGCTTTGGGATCCCCTGTCATCCCTAAAGCGTGCCCCAACGTGGGACCATGTGCCCCTCATAAACACACTGGGGGACACAAACACATAGGAGGGTGGCAGCAGCCAACACGAGATCCAGCTCTGGGTGACCCTGCAGGGGTGGGAGAAGCCTCTGGAAAGGAGAAGGGGGAAGCATTGAGGCTGCCAATACACCTAGACAGCTGCACCCCTGCAACGGCAGGGCATGGCCCTGGTCCAGCACCCCCGGGACCCCCAGCCGGGGGTACATCCTGCATCAAATACCACTGGAGACACCAGGCCCTGTTTCTTGTCATGCTCCAGAATTTCAGCCCAATTTCATGGGCATCTGCAACAAGAAACTCTTTCCTATCGTAGAAATGCCAAAACCCCACAGAAAATCGTGTTGTTGTATCACCTACAGATTGGGAAGTGGGTGATGAGATTGCCGACACCAAACCGAGCCACAGCAGCTGACCATGGTCAGATCTGGGCCGTTACGTGAGCAAATACAATGTTTCTGAGTAAGCCTATGTCTCATCTCCTTGCACAGGGCTCCAACAGCATTTCTGACAACAGCTGACTTCTACTTGCCTACTACCAGAGCCCAAACAACCCCAGAAGACGTATGAGCAGAGCTTGTACAAAGGGACCGCTTCTGGTAGCAGCTAGAGGTTTTTGCCATCCCCTGGGACAATACACACAGGGAAAAACTCAAGTTTGTCTTGTGCAGAAGGGCTGGGGGCAGAAGCCAGTGGGGTTTCATCCTCACCTCCCTGCTGTAGGTGTCTGAGACGGAGAGCTATCTGTTTAGACTGTGCTCACTGGCTTGAGGAATATGTGGCGTCCACAGTATGTGGTGGTTCTTTTTTTCCAGGTTTGGAAAATGACAGAAAGGAGAAAAATGAATCATGTAAACCTTTGTTGGGGACCAGCTATCAAACCCCTTCAAGCAGGGCCTGAGGCTTGCAAGGTGCGTGCCTGCCTGCCCTTTCCAGCTCAGCATCGGTGCCACATGCAAAGGAGTGAGTCCAAAAATTCATCTTGAAGGATTAAAATAAACTTTAGGAGCAACAGTGAGGTTTCAAGGGAGGAAGAACCACTTGGCAGAGACTGAACTCCTAAGCCTGGACCTTTATCTCAGCCACACCTAGCAGAGATATGTGCTTCAGGAGCAAAAAATCCCTCAGTTTTCAGCTTGGGTATAAAAAGGATGGGAATGACACAGCTCACCTTCAAGAGGGAGGGAGGGAGGGAGAGAACAAAAGGAAGGATGGAAGGAAGGGAGGAAGGGAGAATGAGAGGGAGGAAGGAAGGAAGGAAGAGAGGGAGGAAGAGAGAGAGGAAGGAAGGGAGAGAGGGAGGGAGGAAGAAAGAGGGAGGAAGGGAGGCAGGGAGGCAGGGAAAAAGGAAGGAAGGGAGGGAGGGAGGAAGAAAGAGAGGGAGGTAGGGAAATAGGAAGGGAGAGAGGAGGGGAGAGAGGAAGGAAGGAAGAAAGAGAGGGAGGGAGGGAGAAAGTGAGGGAGGAAAGGAGAAAGAAAGAGAGAGGGAGGGAGGGAGGAAGAAAGGGAGGGTGGAAAGGAGAAAGAAAGAGAGAGGGAGGGAGGGAGAGAGAAAGTGAGGGAGGAAGAAGAGAGAGAGGAAGGGAGGAAGAAAGGGAGGGAGGAAGAAAGAGAGAGAGGAAGGGAGGAAGGAATCATAGAATCGTAAGGGTTGGAAAGGACCTTAAGATCATCTAGTACCAACCCCCCTGCCTTGGGCAGGGACACCTTGCCTTAAACCACGTGGTCCAAGGCTCTGTCCAACCTGGCCTTGAACACCGCCAGGGATGGAGCATCCACAACCTCCCTGGGCAACCCATTCCAGTGCCTCACCACCCTCACAGTAAAGAACTTCTTCCTTATATCTAATCTAAACTTCCCCTGTTTAAGTTTGAACCCATTACCCCTTGTCCTACCACCACAGTCCCTAAGGAAGAGTCCCTCCCCAGCATCCTTATAGGCCCCCTTCAGATACTGGAAGGCTGCTATGAGGTCTCCATGCAGCCTTCTCTTCTCCAGGCTGAACAGCCCCAACTCTCTCAGCCTGTCTTCATACAGGAGGTGCTCCAGCCCCCTTATCGTCCTCGTGGCCCTCCTCTGGACTCGCTCCAACAGCTCCATGTCCTTTTTATGTTGAGGACACCAGAACTGTACACAATACTCCAAGTGAGGTCTCACAAGAGCAGAGTAGAGGGACAGGATCACCTCCTTTGACCTGCTGGTCACGCTTCTTTTGATGCAGCCCAGGATACAGTTGGCTTTCTGAGCTGCAAGCGCACACTGCCGGCTTGTGTTAAGCTTCTCATCAACCAACACCCCCAAGTCCTTCTCCTCAGGGCTGCTCTGAATCTCTTCTCTGCCCAACCTGTAGCAGTGCCTGAGATTGCCCTGACCCAGGTGTAGGACCTTGCACTTTGGCTTGGTTAAACTTCATGAGGTTGGCATCGGCCCACCTCACAAGCATGTCAAGGTCCCTCTGGATGGCATCCCTTCCCTCCAGCGTATCAACCGAACCACATAGCTTGGTGTCGTCGGCAAACTTGCTGAGGGCGCACTCAATCCCACTGTCCATGTCACCAACAAAAATGTTGAACAAGACAGGTCCAACACCGACCCCTGAGGGACACCACTCGTTACTGTTTTCCAACTGGACATTGAGCCGTTTACCACAACTCTCTGCATGTGGCCATCCAGCCAGTTCTTTATCCACTGAGTGGTCCATCCATTAAATTGATGTCTCTCCAGTTTAGAGACAAGGATGTCGTGTGGGACACCGTCAAACACTTTGCACAAGTCCAGGTAGATGACGTCAACTGCTCTGCCTACTGTTCTGTAGCCCTGTCATAGAAGGCCACCAAATTGGTCAGGCAGGATTTCCCCTTAGTAAAACCATGTTGACTGTCACCAACCACCTCATTGTTTTTCATGTGCCTTAGCATGCTTTCCAGGAGAATCTGCTCCAAGATTTTGCCAGGCACAGAGGTAAGACTGACTGGTCTGTAGTTCCACGGGTCTTCCACTTTCCTCTTCTTGAAAATGGGGGTTATATTTCCCTTTTTCCAGTCATCGGGAACTTCACCTGACTGCCATGATTTTTCAAATATGATGGACAGTGGCTTAGCAACTTCATTTGCCAGCTCCTTCAGGACCCGCGGATGGATTTCATCAGGTCCCATCCACTTGTGCACATTCAGGTTCTTAAGATGGTCTCGAACCTGATCCTCTCCTACAGTGGGCCTAAGGTCTTCATTCTCACAGTCCCTGCATCTGCCTTCCAAGACTTGGGTGGTGAGGTCAGAGCATTTGCCTGAGTGAGGAAGGAAGGAAGGGAGGGAGGGAGGGAGGAATAAAGGAGGAGAGGTAGAGAAGGAAGAGAGGAAGAGAAGAAGGAAGAGAAGGAGGGAGAGAGGGAGGGAGAGAGGGAGGGAGAGAGGGAGGGAGAGAGGGAGGGAGAGAGGGAGGGAGAGAGGGAGGGAGGAATAGCAGAAGGGAGAAAGGGGAGGGAGAGAGGGAGAGAGGAATAGCAGAAGGGAGAAAGGGGAGGGAGAGGGGGAGAGAGGAATAGCAGAATAGCGGGAGGGAGAAAGGGGAGGGAGAAAGGAAGAGAAGAAGGAAGAGAGAAAGGAAGGAAAAGTGGAAGGGAGAAAGGAAGAGAGGAATAGAGGAAGGGAGAGGAAGGGAGAAAGAGATGGAGGAAGGAAGGGAGGAAAAGAGGCAGAGAGGAAGGCAGAGAGGAAGGCAGAGAGGAAGGCAGAGAGGAAGGCAGAGAGGAAGGCAGAGAGGAAGGCAGAGAGGAAGGCAGAGAGGAAGGCAGAGAGGAAGGCAGAGAGGAAGTAAGGAAGAGAAGAATGAAGGGCAGAAGGATGGGAGCAAGGAAGGGAGAAAGGAAGAGAGGAAGGAAGGAAGAGAAGAAGGAAAGGAGGGAGGGAGGAGGGGAGAGAGGAAGAATGGGAGCAAGGAAGGGAGGAAGGAAGGAAGGAACAAAGGAAGGAAGAGAAGAAGGAAGGGAGAAAGGAAGGGAGAAAGGAATGAAGAGAGGAAGAGATGAAGGCAGAGAGGAAGGCAAACAGGAAGGCAGGGAGGCAAGCAGGAAGAAAGGAAGGGATGAGGAAGGAGAGGAAGTAAGAGAAGAAGGAAGAGGGAAATGGAGAAAGAGAGGAAGGAAGGAAGGGAGCAAGGAAGGGAGGGAGGAGGGAAGGAGGAAGGAAGAGAGGGTGGAAGGGAGGAAGAGAGGGAGGAAAGAAGAGAGGGAGGGAGGGAGTTAGGAAGGAAGAGAGGGTGGAAGGGAGGAAGAGAGGGAGGAAAGAAGAGAGGGAGGGAGGGAGTTAGGAAGGAAGAGAGGGTGGAAGGGAGGAAGAGAGGGAGGAAAGAAGAGAGGGAGGGAGGGAGTTAGGAAGGAAGGGAGGGAGTTAGGAAGGAAGGAAGGGAGGAAGGAAGGGAGTAAGGAAGGAAGAGAGGAAGGGAGGAAGAAGGGGGAAAGGAGGAAGGAAGGAAGAGGAAGGAAGGAAGGAAGGGAGGGAGGGTGCAAGGGAGGAAGGGAGGATGAAAGAGAGGAAGGAAAGAAGAAAAAGAGATGAATGAAGGAAGGGAGGAAGGAAGGAAAAGAGGAAGGGAGGAAGGGAGGAAGGAAAAGAGGAAGAGAGGGAGGGAGGGAGGGAGGAAGAGAGCAAGGAAGGGAGGAAGAGGAGAAGAGAGTTGGAGGGAGGGAGGAAAGGCCTCCACCAGCTCTGATAAAACCTTTCCCACCTGCCTTAATTAAAAGAATGGTTAGATTTGTTGTTGTTACCAGCTAACTTTGCTTTTAATTAAGCTGATTACACACAGCTGGACTAATTACTGTGCACTAACCTTGTTTCCCTATATGAAGGCAGAAATACACAGGCAATTAATCAGATTAATTTGCGTGCATCTTTCCCTTTTCAATATGCGTGTATAATGTTCATGGTGTGAGTGCTGAGATAGACATATCAGCCCAGGGATTAAAGCAAAATTTCCTAGGTATGGAGACTCCTTAATTAGACCAAATAAACGCAAGCTTTGCAGAAAAAGACTTATTTTTCTGATGAATCAGGCTTGTGTTCCCACTGCCTGCTCTCCTCTCGCTGCGCATTTATCTCTGCCCAACGCAGGACCTTGATATTATCGCTCTCCTGCGGCCGCTACGAGCAGAGGTTCCGAGGGGATGCGCGGCTCGGGCTGCCCGAAAAATGACCGTGTCCCTCCCGGGGTGGAGGAGGAGAGAGAAGGAGCCGCAGGCTCCATACCCGCAGCGCCGCGCCGCGCCTCGTCCCCGAGTAAGAAGCAAAGAATAAGAGTCACACCCCGCCTTTCGCTTTCTCCTCGCGGGGGGGATTAAACAATATTAAATAAATAATAACAAAAAGAGAAAAATTTAAATCGCCTCCGGTTTTCCTCCCTCCTCCTTTCACTATCATAATTTTAAATATCTCCGCACAGCCTGCCCAGGGCACTGGCCCCCTTGTAAGCCGCCGCCAAACCCCAAAAAATCTCTTTCGAGTCTGCACCGAGATGGGAATTATCGCAGGAAGGTTTGCGGCGGCCCCTCCACGCCCTGCAGAGCGCTCCGCGGAGCCCACAGAGTCCTCAAATATAATTACGTGTGTTACACCGCATGCTCGTTTATTTGCTGCTCATACAATCATGAAGCCCATGTACAAATAACATACATGTTTTATTTCGGTTCGATTTTTTTTTTTTCCCCTTTAGGGACAAAACGTACACAAAAGGGCAGGGCGAAAAAAAAAAAACCAACAAAACCCATATACAGATGTATACAGTGCAGAAAGAATTAAAATAGGTGTCACCGAACTGTACAAAGTGGGGGCGAAAAAACCCAAAATATAGAGAAGAGAGGGAAGGGAATAATCCTTCATTTTATATATATTTCTATAAAAACATATGGAGAATTGTCTTCACACAGAGACCACGATCGGCTTAAAATTTAAAAAGGTTAACTAAAAAAAAAATATATAAAAATCTATATGGCAAATATTGCCGACAGAGATTCACCGATTTAATACTGATCAACTGAGACTACTCGTGTCTCGATTATTAGCAACAACAACAAAAAATGTAGAATAAATAACAGAATGAGCATGGCTGTCTCTTTTCAAAGTGCCTTATTCTCTCTGCATAGGGTCTGATCTTGCAGTCTTTATGCAGGCAAAAAAAAAAAATAGCTAAAAAAAAAATCATTCTGATTTTTGCTGCGTGTTTGCTGGGTAGAAAAAAAAAAAAAAGGAAAAAAGAAAAAAAGAAAAGGGGTGTGTGTGTTTCTCCGAAGAAGGGGCTCGAAGTGAAGTGGGATCGAAGGGGTCGGGCAGGGGGACCCCGGCCGCTCCTCCCGCGGTGCAGCGCGGAGGGGCCGCGGGATGCGCCGGTTTTGGGGTCGGGGCCGTCTCCAGCCCTCCAAGGCCGAGCCGGCTCTGCGCCCGCCAGCCGCGCTGGTGGCACCGCTCAATGCCAAGGACAAAACTGAATTAGTAATTTTTTTTTTCTTTTTCTTTTAAAAAGAACCATCAAACCCTCATTTATCGAATCCTTAACGCAAACTCGCAGTCGGGGGTTTTCGGGGGGAGGGTTCTTTGCTTTCTTCTCAACCCAGCCCCAAACGAAGAAGCAGAAGGCAGAGACCATCCATGACTGAGGAGCCGCGTTGGAGGGTCCAGCCGATGCTCAGCTGCGGGGCAGGCTCAGCCCCGGTTCCCCGCCCACTCCCGGGGCGCCGGACTCTCCCTCCCGGGCACAGACGGTCCGCAGAGACCCCCGCACTTCCACCGAGAGGGTCCGGGAGGGGGGGGTCGGGGCCCGGGTCAGGCCTCGCCGCTCCCGGGAGGTGTTTTTTTCCGCCCTGTATCACATAACGCACGGCTTGATGTCCTGGTATGTCACTTGGTGGTGGTAATAGGAGCCGCTGCCCGCTGAATGCATGGAGGAGGAGGCCATGGCGTTGAAAGAGAAAACGAATTCCTTTCTGTCGCACATGCTCGGAGACTGGGAGTGATACCGCGGGATGCCTGCGAGACGGAGAGAAAAGATCGTCAGCCATCAAAATTATATTTGCTGGGGAGGTTGAAGGCGGGGACGGGGGGAGGGGGAGAAAGCCGCCGTCCAAGTTAAAAAAACCCAACAAAAAAACAAAACCCCAAAACAACCCCAAAACCCACCCCAAGCCCTCCGCAGCCCCCGTGTCCCAGAGCGGAATTGGCTGTATTTCTGCGTTTTCACACAAATACACGGGCGCTCCTGGGACTCTGCGGGCGCAGACAGGTGCGGTGGGGAAAACCTCCTGCCCGGCCCAAGGACGCTTCGAGGAGACGGGGTCTGGGTCGGGTTGGGTTTAATTTTCCCCCCATTTTACGTCCTTGAAGGTACCGGCTGCTTTTCCCATTGCCTCCGCGGAATGCCGCGGATCTATCGTAGGCCGGATGCCGGGAATGCACCTGTAGATCCAGGTGCACGTCCATCCACCGGGGCCGACGGCAGGGAGCGGGCGGAGAGGCCGAGGGTGAAAAGCCGGGTGGACCGGAGCTGTTCCTGCCCTTTCTGCTGCCACTTCGGGACAGAAAAACGCCCCGTGAACTCGGGGTGCTCCGGGGAGGAGCGTCTGCCCGGGGCCGCGCTCCCCGCCACGCCGGCGCCCGTCGTCCGGGCGTTAAACCGGAGCGTTTCGGTTAAGGCCGCGGGCGGGCCCGGTGGCTCCTCTGGCTTGATTTTTGCTCTGCTTTCCAGCAGATCCGGGTGCGCTCACCGCCGACGAGCTGCCCAGGGCTGTATCCGGGCCTGGCCGCTCCGTCCGGCCCGGCTGATGCATATTTTTCCCCACTTTGTGTTTTCGCCCCGCTAATGCTCCGTTTCACACCCGTTTCTGCCGGGCACTTTCCGCTCCCCCAAAGGCCCGGGGTGATGTGCAGAGATCCCCAACCCTGCCCCTTCATCCGGCCACGGCTCCCAGGGCTCCCCCGTACTCCGAGATTCCACCCCCCGAGATGAATTTGGGCCGCAGAACGAAGCGTCTCGTCCCTCCCGAGGCCTCCTCCCGGCCGAATCACCATCTTCCCCCTTCCAAGAGCCAGGGCAAATCCCCCCCAGCATCCCGGGGCCGGGGGTGATGCCAGGCCGGGGCTGCGGGGCACGGGGGCCCCCCGATTTCTGCATGGGCGGAGGGTGGACAGAGGCGATAGGCCTGGGAAACAGCCCCGAGAGGAGTGGATGGCGGGGCCAGGACTATGCGGTTGGCAGGCACCCTTATGGGGAAATGCCCCCCTTTTTCTCCCTCCGGAGCTCCCTAGGTCCCGATGGAAGGGGAAAACCCATCGGGCCCATCCCCGCAGCCTCCCGCCTGCTTGATCCCGGCGGCCCTGGCAGCAGAGCGGCAGCCCGGGGCAGCAGAGCCCCGGCCCGGCCGCTCCCAGCCCTGCAGTGGCGGGGAGCCCAGACGGCTACCCGGGTGCCGGTCGGAAGGGAGGCGAGAAGTGGATCCACGCGTGGCCAGCAGCCCCCAGCTGACCCCCGCGGCGGCGGTGTCGGGCGTGTCCCACGCGTGTCCACGCCTTACCTTGGAGCTCGGGGGTGTTGTGGCTATTCTGGTGCAGGTAGGACTGGTCGAGGGAGTGCGTGGAAAGGCTGGAGGAGAGCGGGTTGGCCGTGGGGTTGCAGGGCGAGAGGGGCTGCTGCTTGATGTAGGACGCGCCGGTGTTCAAGGCCGCCGAGGCGGAGGGTGCCCACGCCGAGGCCGAGCTGGAGTAAACCGAGTGAGGCTCCATCACGCCGCCGCCGGCGAGCAGCGGGGAGGCGGGCACGGAGCTCTCGTGGTGCGGGTAGTCCCCCGCCGAGGAGCCGGTGCAGCCGCCCATGTAGGAGTGCCCACCATTGGCGGGCAGATGGGGCACGGAGTGTCCCGCGAAGCCCATCCCCTCCACGTTGCTGGACAAATGCCCGTTCATCATCCCCAAACCCCCTTCGAGGGAGAGGCTGTTGGGGGGGCAGGAGAGCCCGCCGGCCGAGCCCTGGAAGCTGTAGCTCTCGGGGAGGTGGTTGAAGCTGAGCCCGTTCATCATGCTGTACATGGGCTTCAGCGCTTGGCATTTCCTCCTGAACCCGCGGGGTCGGCGGCGAAACGAGCCCTCCTCGAACATGAACTCGCTGGCCGGGTCGATGGTCCAGTAGTGGCCCTTGCCCGGGCGTCCCAGCCCCTTGGGCAGCTTGATGAAGCACTCGTTGAGCGAGAGGTTGTGGCGCACCGAGTTTTTCCAGCCCTGGTAGGAGCCGCGGAAGAAAGGGAAGCGGCTCTGCAAGAACTGGTAGATCTCGCTGAGGGTCAGACGTTTCGAGGGTGAGCTCTGGATGGCCATGACGATGAGGGCGATGTAGGAGTAAGGCGGTTTCTCCGGCCGCCGGATCCCCGCGTTGGTCTTCTTCCCTTTGGGACCGGCGCTGCCGGGCGCCGCGGAAGCGGTGTCCATGGCCGAGCTCTGCGGCTGCTTCTCGGCCACGGAGGACATGGGGCCGTAGCTGCTCTGCACCGGAGGAGGAGGGGGCTGAGAGGACAGAGACTGCTGCGCTTCTGCAGTCATCTACGGCCGGGTCCGCGGCGGCCAGCCCCGTCCCTCCTCCGCCAACACCCCCCCCCCCGCGCCCCCTGAAAAGGCCACGCTGCTGGGGGCTCACCGCCACTCACCCCCCCCCGGCCTCCTCCCGGCTTTCCACCGGGAGACTTCACTCCTCCGTGGATAAACAAATGAAAACAACTATCTCCCCCACCCCCTTTTCCCTCCTCCTCCCACTTTATCCCTAAATCCGAGCCCGGCTGCAGAAGGCGAGCGAGAGGGGGCGGGGCGGGGGGGCCGCAGGGAGGCGGGATGGGGGGGCGGGTGGAAGCGAGCTGAGCTCGGCTGCTGCGAGAAGCCGGCGGCCTCCGCCTGCCCCTCGACGGGCCGGGCTCCTGGGGCCGCCGTCCCCCAGCTCTAGCTGGGCTGGCGCTGCGGGGAGCTGCTTCCCATCGCGGTGGCTGTCGAGTCTGCCGCCGGCCCCGCCGCTTGCCTTTTACTTTATCTCTTGCAGCGGCGTCTACCGCTCCTTGATAGACGTAAGAGCGGGGAGCAGCGCGGAACTTCCGCGGGCGGCGCAGGGCGGTGGAGGCGCTGCCCGGCCGCGGACTCCGCGCAGAGCGGAGCTTCACGTACTTGAAACCCGCTCTTCGTGCGCTTTTAAGATCGGCGGGCTCGGGCAGGATGTTTATACTGCGCAATGTAAACACGGGCTCGGGGGTGCTTTAATAAAAAGAAATCAGCGAAAACTCCTGCTGCCTCTCGAAATGCCCTTTTCTGCCTCCGCCG
Organism: Strigops habroptila; assembly: GCF_004027225.2. Lineage (NCBI taxonomy): Eukaryota > Metazoa > Chordata > Aves > Psittaciformes > Psittacidae > Strigops > Strigops habroptila. The sequence goes on from NC_044301.2 coordinate 15,480,989, forward strand.
CCGGGCCGGGGATGGGAATGGGCTTCGGACCCCTCGCCTGCTCCGAGGCTGCCTTAGGATGAGGCTGGGGTGGGCTTTTTGGGGGGGGGGAGTTATACAAATCTGTGCTGAAGTGTCGCAGTTGGACGCCAGGAGCCTGATGCTCAGCTCCGGCGTATGCCACGGGCATGCATGCGGGGTGGGGGGAAGGAGAACAGGAAGGCAGGGGGGCAGAGACCCCCTTTTCCTCCCCCAACCCCCCCAAAAAACCCCAACACACCCTTTTGAGCATCGTCCCATCAGAAGAGCTGTCACTTAAGGTAAGTTGCTTAAAACCTTTGTCACCTTCTTGCGGATCGCGCGTGGAAATCTGCACTCCGGGGGAGGGGGGATGGCAGGAGCCTGGGCTGCTGGCTGGGAGCGAAGCAGATGTGCTGGCTGCTGCAGCGTGCTCCCTTTCAGGATTGGGGAAAAGAAGAGAGAAGGGAAGTGGGGTAAAAAAAAAGAAGAAAAAACTTACACACATACATCCCCCCCTTGCCCATTGCAGGCTGCAGCGCTGCGGATCCGTCCCGCTGCATCCCCTGCAGAGAGAGGAGGAGGAACCCTCCCCAAGGCCCCCGTCTTCCAGATTAGCTTTCAAAGTTTTTAATGATCATTTAATACCTTTTAAAAGAAAGATAGATACCGATCGGGTTGACAAACTCCCTCCACGTTATTCGCGGGCAGTTGTGAGCAGCCTCCGGGGTGCCTGTCACATTTGTGATACCACAGAGAGGGATTTCACATCAGGGACTTTCCCTCCCTTCCCCCATCGTCTGCCCCCTCCCCGCAAAATAAATAAATCCTCCTGAAGAAAGCACCGGCCCTCCCATTCCCGGAGCAATGGGGGGGGGGGAGGGCTTTGGGGACGGGGACAAGCAGGGGACAGCCCCGGGCAACCCCCAGGCCGTGGCCAGGTACCCGGGGAGGGGATACGGGCAGTTATTTCTGGAGCTTCTCCCTTAAGGAGGAAGAAGAGGACGGGCGGCTCCGGCACTTTCCGATCACTTTCCCTGGGTGTTACAGCCCCGGGGTGGCTGGTCCAGAATAAACCCTCCGCTTCTCGCTGTATTTCTTTTTATTTTAGCGGGGGGAGCGCATCGCTGACCCTGAGCTTTGGTCTGCATCGAATGCCCCTCCCCGGGCCTCCAAAAGGGTGTTTTTCTTTTCCTTACATCTCTGCGACTGAATCTCCCCAACCTGCCTCCAAAACACCCGGAGATGGAGCTCGAAACACAACACAGAGTTCGTGTAAAATCCACGTTGAAAACCGTCCCACCAGCAGCGTTTCCACTAGGAAATAAAATATCTCCGAGGAAAAAAACCAAAACAAAACAACAAAAAAACCCCACCCCCAAAACCCCAAAAAAACTCCAAAAAAAAAAACCCCAAAACCAAAAAACCCAAACCAAACCAACAAAACACCCTCTCCGAGGAAATCAAACGGTTCCCCTTCAAAGCAAATCAGTCCCTGCAGGAGTATCCTCTCCCTCCCTCGCACTATCTTTTCTGAGTGCGAAGATTTGGTTTCCGATGTATTTTTTATAGCCAGCGAACGTGAAAAACGCAAATATACCGCTCCGGGTTTGATAGGCCTCGCCGTGGGAATAGCAGAAACCTTGGAGGGTTTTAAACTGAGCCCGTGAATTGGAGAGAGTTTTGCAGAGGAAAAGCCGGGCCGGGCGATGTCCGATGTACGAGGGGGTGATGGTGACGGTGAGCGGGACCCGCCTGTTTGCTGGTGCTTGAACCAGCTCCGCCGATGGGGAGATGCGGAGAAGGAAGAGAGAGAAGAAAACTAAAAGATCATCTAGAGCAATTAGACTTGCTAATCCCCGCACGGTTTGGAGCCAGTTTTGCCGGCCCGACCCCGCGTATTCCCCGCGCCCACCTCCGGCTCCGCTGCGCTTCCCAACCGTCTCCTTCCCAAACCAGCTCCCCTTCCCTCCCCCTCCCCGAAACTCGGCAGTGTTTTGTGTAAAAATAGACAAATCCGAGCTTTCTTCCTTTTCCTGCTCCGAAGGTATTTTTACTACCTAATTGCTTAAATAAAGTCAACTTTGCAAAGCAGACCGGGTGTAACCCGAGTATGGAAATGTATATAGGTGGTATTGTTATAGGCGGGCTGGGTGCTGCTCCGAGAGGGGCCGGAGTGTTCCTGCGAGCCCGGACCACCCAGGGCGAGGGGAGTGACCGCCTCATGTCCCCCTCTCCACTGCCCCTGCTTTGCATTTACACCACCCACAGGACCCCCCCTCCTCTTCTTCCCCAGCACCGTCTCTTTTCCCTCGGCTGGATTTTGCGTTTCGGGTTTTTGGGGGGTTTTTTTGTATTTTTTTTCCCCCTTCAGTCGTGGCCATCCCCGTGGCCTCTGGCCCAAATCCGCGGCAAATCGATCTCTAAATGTTTATTTAAGGCCGAGGGGGTGCGTTCAAGCGAGGGGCTCAAGGCCGGAGAGATGTGAACGGACGGAGGGAGAGGTGGTATTTGGGGGGCACACACGCCCTCCCCCCTCAACCATTTTTTTGGGGGTCCACCCACGGCAACGCCTTGCCCCACGCGTGTGCGTGTGCCCGGTGGCAGACGGGCCCTTTCCCCGTGGCACCCGGGGCTCCGGGACTGCGCGGGACCTGGCGGAGGTTTTGGGGAAGAAGAAGCCGAAAGCGGGAGCGTGTGCGAAGCGAAGCTGCCGAAGCGCCTGGGGCGGCTGCGGGGAGGTGCGGGCTGGCTGTCAGCCGCCGTGCCTCAGGCAGAAGTTCAGCCTCCCCCCCTTTGTCCCCCTTTCCCCCCCATCCCACATTTTCCATTACGTCCTTCGATGAAACATTGCAGCACAGGAATTCACAGCCTTCTTCAGAGCAGGATTTTTTAGGAATTTTCTGGCAGGACCCGGTCCCTGTGATACAAATCGGTTCCAGCGATAATAAGCCCCGAGCTCTACCACTTAGACACAATCGCTTCCCACAGAGATCTTCAAAAGATCTCCGGGTATTTATATCCCTGCTCAGGGACGGATAGCTAGAATACTTTCCCGGGGGGGATGCTTTTTGACTTGCTGGGATTATGAGCCGAGGACTTGGGTACCGAGAGAAACAGGGGGGCTGAGCCGGGGCAGAGTGATGCTCCCGGCCACCCCTCAGCGAAGGAGTTCGCCCTTAAAGGCAGCCCGAATTGTTAATTCAGGTGTAAATCCAGATGTAAATCCAGGTTGGCATTGCTGAGCCATCCATGCTTTCTCGGACAAGTTTTCTTCCATCTAGTGATGGGCTGGGAATACCCCCAAATTCTAATCAGGACCCTCGAGAGGGGCTGCCCCCCTCTCCCAGCGCCTTGGCAGAGCACTGTGGCATGCAAACAGAATAAGTAGCCATTTCCAGCTTTTCTAGCCCCAAACTCCGGCGGGTTAGCAGTAAAATGGGGACAGCGGTGCCAGAGAAACATTTCTATCCACTGGCCGGGCCGAGGAGGGTGAGGGGCTTTCCCGGGGCTCAGCCTTATTTAGCTTTTTTCGTTGTTTTCTTCCCAAATCTAAACCAAAACCCCGTCGAAATCGCACCGATGCGCAGGTGCTAGCGCAGGGGGGGATTTTTAGCGTCGGGCAGGCGAGGGCCGCCGGCCCCCCTTTTCGGGGAATCGCATAAAATCCGTCTGCACGGAGAGGTGAGAGAAGACAAAACGGAATAGCCCACACCAAGGATTAACGGGTTAATTTATTCCACGGATACTAAAAGCCACGGGGACGGTATATTGTCGGGCTAAATAATAACCAAGCCGTCGGCTTCGTCTACTCCTAAATATCGTGGAGAGATGCGGAAAACAAACGGACGGTTTTGGGGCAGGATTTGGCCTCCCGGTGCTGTCCCTCGGTGCCCAGTCCCGGGGGCAGCGGTCCCTGGACGCGGCCGCCCGCCCCGGTGCGGCGGGGTGCCCCGGTGCCCTGGGCTGGAGGTGCGGGCAGCGGGCTCTCCAAGAGAGGGATCGGGGGGGGACCCACACGGTCTCCGCAACCGTGCAGAGCCCCGGGTCGGTCCCTGGTGCTGCGGGATGGGTGGGGTCCGCGGAGGGAGAAACGACCTTCCCGGGACCACCGAGGCAGGAGCATCACTATGAGGGAAGAGGGGGTGCCAGCACCCGGGCGCTCCCCAGGGCAGGTGTCCCCGGGGTCCCCAGCATCGGGGTCCCCAGCAGCCACGACCGCTTGTCACCTGCCGAAAGGGGAGAAGGAGCTGCGGCGGTAGAGCCATCCACGCAGGACGCGGCGGTCCCCCGTAGGGAGGGATGCGTCAAGAACAGCGCCTGCCAGCGAAGGATGCTGAGGGCAAGGTTCCACCGGGAGAGCCGTGACAGCGACCGGCCGGGAGGCACCGATCTGCCCGGGTACCTGACCGGGGGAGGGCAGCCCCTCGGCGTGCGGGAAGGTTCCCGCTGCAGCAGAGGGGATTTGTCCCTCTGGTCTCTGCCCGCGGGGCTCCCATGCCCCGGGACCGGCCGGAGGGGAAAGGGGAAGAAATTGGTAAAAAAACCCCCAACCCTAAAAACCAAAACAAAAATCCAAAACCCACTAAAAAGCCCTCCACCAAAGCTGCGCAGAACTCACTAAAAATTCGAATAACGAACCTATAAATAGTTTTGCTTTTCCCGTTTTCGGAACGGCTCACTGAATTACAAAACTCCCCAGCGCGTTTCGCACAGCACCCTCAGCTCCGCGCCCGTAATCTCCCTTCAATTCTAGTGCTTAAAATATAGTATTTTGCATCTAACCCCCTTAAAATCGCGGAATGAGGGAATTTCTGCCCGGCCCCAAGGCACTGGAAGCGAATCCCTTTCTCCAGCAGATTTTGCGGTCTACCTGCGCGGAAAGATGTTGCCCGGGGGTTTAGGTTGCAGCATCATAATTTTTCTTACAGGATTATCCGTTTCCCCGTTGGAAAGGATTGAATTTGAATGACTCGCTCAAAGCACCGCGGGCTCGAGGGCTTTCCTCCCCGTAGCGGTGTCCCGCACCCAAGAGGGGCTGAAGCCGCCGCCGCGGAGCCCCTGCGGAGACCGGGGCAGAGGCAGCCCCGGTCCCCCGTGTCCCCCCCACGCTTGCGATGAGGCGAGCCACGGGCTGTACCGTTGAGGCACGGTGCTGAGCCCTTACACCGTATCGAAATCTGCCTGCACAGGCCTCGGGGAGGGAATGAGTCCGACCCACAGCGGGGTTCCGACCCTCCCGACTGAGGTTAAACGGCCGCGATTGAACCAAATATCGGGCGTTGGGAAATCTGTACTGGCAGGGCAGGAAAGGGCTTTTTCCTTCCATCGGGAAGAGGGTTTGGAGCAGAGCTGGAGCGGAGCCTCGGTCTGGTTTTCCCCACAGCCCCAGGAGGGGAAAACAGAAGTGCCTCCAAATACTGAATTAGATAAATGTGTATGGAGAGAACCTGTCCTGGAGGGGAGAGGAGATAGAACAGGAGTGTGCAGAAGGAGAAAGACAGAACGACATGCAGAACTACATACAGAAAGCCAGAAAGCCCAGAAAGCCAAGAAAGCCAGAAAGCAAGAAAGAAAGAAAGAAAGGGAGGGAGAGAAAAAAGATAGAAAGAACGATAACTAGAAAGACATAGAGAATATGGAAAAGCGAAACAAAGAGAAAGGAGACGGGGAAAGAAAAAAGAAAGAAAATAAAGAGAGTGAGAACGAGAGAAAGGGTGAAAGAAAAAAATGGAGAAACAGGGAAATAGAGAGGCAAAAAGAGGGAAAGAAAAAAAAAACAGAAATAAAGAGAAAGAGAAAAGTAGAAAGAGAAAAATAGGAAGAGAAAAAGGCGGACAGATGGAAAGAAATGAAAAGTGAGACAGAAAAATACAAAGAAAGGAAGGGAGAAAGGGAGAAAGAAAGAGAGAGAGAAGAAAGGGAAAGAGGAAGAGAGAAAGAGACAGAAAAAGAAAAGAAAGAAAGAAAGAAAGAGAGAAAGAAAGAAAGAAAGAAAATGGAAGAAAAGGAAAAAGAGAGAGAAAGAAAGAAAAAGGGAAAAAGAAAAAAGAGAACAAGACAAAGATAAAAGAGCAAAAGAATAGAAAAAGAAAAAAGAAAGAAAAGAAATTAAAACAGAAAAGGGGAGAATGAGAGAAAAAGCACGAAAGCAAGCAAACAAACAAACAAAAAACCAAACCAAACCAAAAAAACAAACCCCAAACATTAAAAAAGCAAACAAGCAAATACGAAAATGGAAAAATTAATTTCCCGCAAAACCAGAGCTAAGACACAGGCGATATGATTTTCCCTGGCAGGCCGGGGTGAGCCGGGGGGGATGTGCAGCCCCAGCCCGCTCCTCTGGCCGGGCCCTGCACCCCCGAACCGGAGGGACCCCCGGGCTGGGGAGTAGGGAGCAGGCGCTGCCTTCCCGGCTTCCCTGACCCCATCTTTTCCCGGGGAGGGGAACCGGCGGGGTGTGACCGGCTCTGCACCCCCGGGACAGCTCAGTGAGAGCTGAGGTTTAACCCCGATTTTCTCGTGGGTTTCCCACGAAACTCCTGTCCTGCTCCGTGCACGTTAAACTAGGCTTAATACCCGCGCCCGAAGCGGCGCGACCGGCTCCGCTTTTACTTCAACCGGCTTGGTAGGTGGCCGTGTATATATTTTTGTTGAAGTAGTGTTTATGTTAATGAAAAAGGCTGAGATTACAAACAGACCACTGAATGCCCGGGATGTTGCTGCCGGGTTGGTCTAAACTGTGCACTTTAAGCCTAATCACTTTTGGGGAGAAAATATGATTTAAAAGAAGAAGAAAAAAAATCATTATTTTTAGCAGAAAGACATTTAGGCTCTTTGGGGAGCCCCGTGCTGCCTCTGCCTTCTGGTTTGGGGCTGCGTTTCAGCGTAGCGGGCAGGGATGGAGGAGGGTTGCAGTGCAAAGCATCTCCAAGAATGAGCCATAAAAAACAACGAAAACGAGCCCTGGGCTCCTGGAGGAGGGCAGGGGAAGGGGAGGGGATTCTGCTCGCCCCCTTCGAGTCCCTCCCGACCCCGCAGAGGGGTTCCCGGTAGCAAAGGGGACCGTGTCCCCCAAAATCTTGGCTGCGCGGAGGAACCGCAGGCACTGTGGGGATGGGTTGTGCTTAGGATCCATCCTTGCAGCCGAAGCTCGGCAGAACCTGAAATTTGCTCCAAACCCCCCATAATTCACTCATTTAGGATGGTAAATATATATACATATATATAATTCCAGTTCTTTTAAATGCTAACTGAGCAGGAATCAATTAATTTACATAAAAATAAAAATATAGATTTTTTTGGGGGGAGCAGCAATCATCATCCTGTTACTTTGATTTCAGAGTCTGACTTTAGGGTCAGTCTCCTGGTTTGCTTAACAAAAAACCCTCTTTCCAAAATTATTCCTGCCCCCCAATTGTTTCTATCTCCATCTGCATTTTCATGCTTGAACCGTTGATAGTTAAAAATTCATATTTTTACAGACTTTACAGACTTTTTTCCCCCTTACTCAATAATTTCCCAGCATGGAGGGATCCACTTTGGGTCCCAATGAGCGGGTTCCTCCCTGCCAGGAGCTCTGTGAGCAAATGTGAGTGCAGCGTTTGGCATCTCGCTTCCTTTCAACGCTTTCCTTTTGTGGGCAAAAGCTCTCAGCGGAGGAGCCTCTCCAGCATAGCCAGGCAGACCTGGAAGATTTGTATGTTCAGATGTTTTACTACTGTTATGATTCCTCATTGACTAAAGCACAAAGAAAATCGGAGTGTAAACAAATCGCCATTGGAAGGGGATACCAACTTTATCAGGGAAGGAATTCAAGAAAACAAGAGAAAAAAGGGAAAACTGAGAAAACCCTAGGCAAAGTTTTCCCTGTGCAATGGCTGTGCTGCACTAGAGCTGCAGCAGGGATTTTCTCCCCGGATTGGGAGGCAGAAGAGTGCTCTGGAAACAGCTTTTTCTCCCTTAAAATATCTTTAGGGAGTCAAAACGTCTCCCCGGGGAAAGGGGAGAGTCCCAGCGTGGGGCTTAGTGTGACCGCAGAGGCTTTTCTTTGTTCTCTCCTCACACCTGGGACCCAGCCCCTTGCTGATGTCTGCCCTGTAGTGGGGACTGCCCTAGTACCGGTCACTGTGGGCAGCCCTTTCGTGGGGACCAGCTAAAGGACAGACACAAAGGGCTGTTCCCTGCCCGTGCACACACACGTGCACACACACTCACAGACACCCCCTCCTCTAACCCCCACATCCGACCGCACTGCTCGCTAGAAGCGCTAATGATGCAACAGACCAGCTATGTGGTGTGAGGCAAAAGCAGATGAAAGTGATGCCATATTAATGTCAGCTCACAACTCGAGCCCACACAGCCTTGATTGCTCATTAATCTTTCCAATTTGTCTGTCAGCACTTGACTAATCCCTAAATAGCCTCCCAACAGGTGCTTTATGCTTTTGCTACATCCCTGCTTCCTGGCACCCCCCCCCCCCCCCCCCCCAGGAATTACCTGGGGGGTGAGCAAACCCTCTGCATGGGCTTAGACTGGCATCACAATTAGAAAACATGTTTAGGCACCCTCTGTCTCAGTTATTGTGTAATAGTGAGCCACGTTGCTTTTATTTGTCATGGGTTTGGCAGGTTTATTGAGAGGGAAGAGAAGAATAAAACAAAAGGTCTGAACTGAAACTGCAGTGGAACAGCCATGTTATACCCTAAGCAGTTTTATCCTGCAGTTAAACTGAGGGTTGATTATTCCCTTTACTATGTTGCCAGAAAATCCACTGTCTTGTTATAGTGCTGCCATAAAGCAACAGCCTGTATTGAGTAGAAGACTAAAATGATTGTATTGCAAGGCTTACTCTTCCTAATGTCATTATTTAGCACAGTAGTCTTAATCACAAAACACAGATTTTGCGTTTAAGACTATTAACTGCTAAACCCAATTAACCACTAAACCCTATGTCGTGGTTTGAGCCCAGCCGGTAACTCAGAACCACACAGCCGCTCGCTCACCCTCCCCCTTCTTCCTCCCCCTGCTCCCGGAGGGATGGGGAGGAGAATTGGAAGAATGTAACTCCCACGGGTTGAGATAAGAGCAGTCCCGCAACTAAGGTATAATACAAAACCACTACTGCTACCACCAATGATAATAATGATTAGTGAAATAACAAGGGGAGAGGATACAATTGCTCACCACCCGCCGACCAATACCCAGCCCGACCCGAGCAGTGATCCGGGCCTTCCGGGTAACTCCCCCCGGTTTCTATACTGGGCATGACGTGCTGTGGTATGGAATACCCCTTTGGCCAGTTTGGGTCAGGTGTCCTGTCTCTGCTTCCTCCCGGCTTCCCCTCCTCCCTGGCAGAGCATGAGACTGAGAAAGTCCTTGGTTGGAATAAACATTACTTAGCAACAACTAAAAACATCAGTGTTATCAGCGTTGTTCCCAGGCTGAAAGTTAAAAAACACAGCACTGACTGCATCAGCTACTAAGAAGGAGAAAAATGACTGCTATAGCTGAACCCAGGACACCCTATTAACTGCTAAAGCAGAGTCCAGGCTGCTTTCCTCTCTCTGCATTAAGAGAAAAATGTTTTATTTCTGTTTGGCAATTCTGCTGTGTTAAACGGTTCATGCACACAGTTTACAAGCCCCGTGCATTGCAGTGGTCTCCTCCTGCGGTTTGCCTGGGAGATGCTCTGCTCTGGAGGAAGAGCTGCCAAACCCAGCTTCGGTGCAGCAGGCTCCTATTTTACATTCAAAGTTGGCTTGGGCTATTTCCAACCCCGTGCTCAGCACAGAAGGAAGGAAGAGCTTTCAGGAGCATCTTCAACCATTTCTCCTAGTGCCTGGTCCAAAGCGGTCTGAGTCACCAAGGGAAGTATATCCACTAATTGAGCTCAGGGCTGTTCATCATTAACCCTTGGGTGCTTTGGATCAGATCCTAAAAGCTCTCTAAAAATACCATTCATGACTGCAAGCTGTTTCACTCCATCCTGACCTGGATTTATTATCAGGAGACAGATAGATTTTCTTTTTTTCCTTTCTCCCCAAGCCATTTATTTCATCCAATAAGACCAGTGCGCTAGAACCAACCTACGATCCAAGGGTATTCTTAGATACACAGCATGTCAGGAAACGGCTAGCAGCCCCGTGTGATGCAAATATTTGGATGACCAAGAGGTAGGAAGGATTGTCCAAATGTTTATTAAAGGCTGTTGATAGCCTAAGGATTTATAACTGGTGTATAATGTCTGCCCCCACACAGCTCCTCTAGCAGGTGCATCCAATTTCAACATGACACATGGTATGTGTGTGCTCTGGGAAAGAGGATACAGGAGAAAGCCTTTTCCCAGCTCTGTTAAGCTGCTTACTGGTTTGGAGCCCATGGAGCAGCAAGATAGGAGCCCAGGATCCACTCCAATGATGCGTGCCCCTGATAGCAATTCAAACCATTGCTGACATTTAAAACCAAAACACAAGCATCGAGCATGTATAGTTAGAATTTTCTAAGTGAAACTAATGTTCTGAATTATTTAGGCCCATCAAAATATTCCTTGTCACACTCCTTCAGTGCTGTGGTGGAGGAAATTCATGACATTGTTCTAGTTATTGTTCTTGGCATTTCACTTCCTGATTTCCACTGCTGGGATTTGATCTCTTCTGCCTCGCATTAAGCCCTAATTGCTGCTATAGGCATATCAGAAGTGCTAACAGATCAGTCTTAACCATTTCTGGTGTTTAGGTAGCTACAGCTTTCCACTACAGACCCCATTGGCAATGTTCCATATCTATTGCCAGGGAGCCTCTACCTCTGCCCTTCCAACCAAAAGAGTAGCATACATCCAATATAGACCAGGCTGACTGACTAGAACTGGAAATATAGTCAAGGGAAGATTTAGTACCTTGCCCAAAGCCAGCTCTGGTGCTTTGATACCCCACCCTGCAACCTACTGTCCTGATGCCACTGCCTTAACAAGTATCTGAATGATTCAGAGAGACCTCAGAGGGCTCCAGCCCAACCTTCTGCTTAAAGCAGGTCCATCACCAGCCACAGACTGGGTCAGTCATGGCTTTGTTTAGCTGAGCCTTGAAAACCTCCAAGGACAGAGTCTAACAACCATGAATATTGATAGTCCAGGTAGCAGAGGAGCTGTCATGCACTTGTGTCCATCCAACCAGGTTGTCAAGCTCTGCTATCAAAGCAACAGCCGTTTTAGCTGTAAGTGTTCCTGCTACCATGTTATTGAGAAACAATATCCTACGAAATGGGAGAAAGCAGCAGAGTTGAGTCACGCAAGTCTGGTAATCACCTTCTCGTCCACTATTTTGCAAGTTTTGACTACACTGGGAACATGAACACATGCATTTAGCATGCTGCAGACAACCAGACAACGTGCTTTTAGTAATGAATAGCAATTGTATCCGCTGCAGAAAAGCCTTTAATTCATTACAGCCCCAGACCAGTAGAGTTTACGGATGGCTCAGATGGGGAATACAATGGCACTATTGTTTTCCAAGGGAAGATTTCTTAGTTGCATGCTGTTGCATAAACTGTATGTTTTCTATTTGTTATCTGATTCATTTCAATGAGCTCCCTTAGATAGGGTTAAGACCATTTGTCATCCTGTGCTGAAGCAGCAAAAGAAACTGTTGCAGGCTGTGTACCAGATTATTAGTATTACCTCTTTTAGTTTGTTTAAAAAAACTAAGAAGAGAACTTGGTATTCTTCTAGGGGGAAGAAATTGTGTAATAAAATATATGGGGAAAAAAAAAGAAGTGCGTGCTCAAATTCCAAAGTCACCTGTTGTGCTTGATGAAGTTTTTTTATACATTAAAATAATTCAGTCCTGGGTTTGATGTCACATTCTCAGTGTGACCTTAGACGTGGAGTCATAACTCTAATCTGGACTTCTCTCTCCTTGAATGTATTTCTCAACAGTTACCCACCAGTGCTGGAAATGTGTTTCCTGGGTAAGGACCTTGAGCCATCGGCTGGCTCCAAGCCAGAAGGATGCAAGGAAGAACCAGTTGTATCTGGTAAAGTGTCTGGTTGGTTGCTCCAAGTTCTCACTGGGGCTGGTGACATCTGGACTGGGTGATCCAGGGACCAGCACTGAAGGTGTAGAAAGAACAGAGGCAAAGCATTAACTGTGGCATTGCTTTTACCTCAAGAGTGACTGTTCCTGCAAATGCATGTGCCACTTATCTTGTGGTCATACTGTGCACATTCTGAAGCTTTCTTGATGGTCATGCCACCTATGGTTATGCCTCAATATCTTCAGTTTTTCTTAGCTGTGAGCCTTGGGATTATATTTTCGCTCCAGTGGGGATGTGTTATGGGGCTGGAAAAGTCTTCCTTCAGGTCTCCCTCCATGGAGACCACCCCGTCTGCATACCAGTGTGGCTGGCTCCCCCCTTTCCCCAGACCCATGGCTGGCTCAGTGTGTGCAGCACAGTGGGAATGTGAGGGATTAGGTGAAGAAAATGGCAGGCTGGGCTGGTGGGGACATACACACTATCCTCCACCAAACTGGCTGAAGAAATTACCCCTGGAGAGAGAATTCAGACTGTCAGTGTTATCTTTCCATACTGCTGGGCCTCTGGGTTGGGAACTCATACCCTCGTTGTGTGCCAGCTGTTTTGTGGACGGGTTATGACTTTTCAAATACTGTAGATACAGTAATTTTGAGATTAAAATAAATGGCAAAAAGATTGGATATAAGGCATTCCAGCCCAGAACCGCAATCCTAAAACCTCAGTTTGCCTGTTGTCTGAACCTAGAAGCAAACACATTTCATGGGGGCAATTGCAGGCTCAAACCTCTCCAGCAAAAGAGAGAACCTGATGCTGACCCATTGTGTGTGTATTCTCTAGAATCTGTGATAGAGCAAGTTTAGGAGAGAAAGGCCACCGACACCCGCTCTCAGAGAAGGTGTTGAGGGATGGAGACCACAATTCTGTTTTAGCATTCACTGCTCTCTTCCCAGCTGGCCCAAAGCAGCTGCACTTGGAGTTGCTGGCTTTAGGTTGGTGTAGGCTCACCTTGGTGGGGGAGATCAACATGTTTTTGAAGCTCTGACCCTCCCCAAGCCCTGAAATTTAAGCATCTCACATGGGTCTTACTTAGAAGCATTGCTGCTCTTTGTCTCACCTTTGCTGCTGAAGTCCAACCAGGAGAAGGTTGCAAAACTAGTAGGATTTGGCCCAGGATTGACCAAAGCAGAAATAAATGAGCTCAGTCCCTGGTACTTCGCAGTGCATTTGGTCTTGGAGGCTGTGAGCAACGGCTTGTGGTCCAGACCAGCATGGTGCTTTTAGCTGTATATAATTAGATGTTTTTCTAAAGCAAACCATTATTGACAGATTGAAAGGTTTTTATTCTAGAGGATTTTTTCCTGCCTCATCTCCCAGGGAACATGCAGGACTCACTTGAACTCCACTTCCTTGGAGTAAATCACAGCGTGGGGCTGCCTTATCTCAACCAGAGACCCTGTACAGGAATGTTGCACTGTCCAGCCCTTGGGCCACCCACCCCTGATCCCAGGCATCAGCATCTGCTCCAGGACCAATCTCTGACTCTTCAGAGACATATTTTTGCAAGGTCAGGAGGCTGGGTGGTAAAAGGGGAGTGGGGAATATCTGAGAGATATTTGAGGCCGGCTCTGCAAAGAGATTTCAGGGGGATATTTACACTCAGACTTTAGCCTGCTTCCCTCTCCAGATTGGCCACCCATCTGTGTTGATAACATGCAAACATGCATCAGGCACAGATGCAGTCCCAGATTTAAAGTCTTCTGGATGAGGGTGGCCCATGCATGCTCTGCAACCTTGGTCCTTGGTCATGCAACTTGGTCCAAATGGACCAAGGAAGGATTGGGTAAGGCAGCTAGCCCTGCTAGGCATTATCTTATCCCTAGTTCCTTTGTAGGGTGATGAGGATGCTTTCAGCATGAGCTGCAACTGAGATGCTGTGGTACAAGCAAAGGGAAGCATAAATAAGCAGAAAAGCCATATGGAGGCAGGGTGGGGTGATGACAGTCATAGGAGAAGGGGAGAAACAGCTCTGTCAGAAGTAGATGGGTGTCAGTCTCAAATGGATGGAGATACAGCTCTCTGTATTTGTTTCGTCCATCATAGAACATTTCTTTGTGTATCATGTGGTGGTGATTCACCACCTGCTAGCTTGTCAGCAGAAAGGATTATAGAAAATACCGTTTCACTGGACAGCTGGATCCATTTTGTACACATCGATGAACCACCCTGCCCCCTGTATGGAGACATTGCCCTTTGGGATCAGGTTAAAAAATGATTTCATGTCAAGTTTCTCTGTGAAATTTCTGCTGCATTTGTCTGGAAAGGCCAACTAACTGGCTTCATCCAAGAAATAGCTGTGGAAGGGGTCACTGAATGTGACTGACTGTCCATCAATGACTTTTTCTATGTGCATCACACCACTTTCCCAGGACGTATTTTAATAAAGAGAGGGAAAGGGGGAAAAAAGAATGCTCCAAGCAAAATTCTGATTTTCTTAAGTTGCTAAACTGAAATCAGGTTATTATTTTTTGCACGACCACTTGTGTATAAATCCTTCTTGAATGAAGGGGAAAATGTAATTTCCTTTTGTCTAAGGGCTGGTCTCGACAAAGACTCCAGTCCGTTGCCCAGTGAAATAAGGATTCAGGGTCCAATATAGAGGGTTGCACGGTGAATTCTTCCCTAACTACTCATTAAAATAAGCTACTCTAACTCCTACTGAGCCTTTTAAGCAAGTGGCCCATTTTCAGAACCACATTACTAAGCCTGAAGTCCGGGAAGTCAGCCCTGCCCATCACCCAGCCCAGGCTTCACTTCTCTGTGATCCTGTCCCTGTCCTGCTGAAGACCCTCGGGGCTGAGCCACCCACCACAGTGTCCCTGAATTCAATTCCCATTTCATCCCTTGCTTTCCTCCATGGCAGAGCATGGGAGCACACTAACCACTGGGCTAGGAGGTCCTGCAAGTCATTCACCTTTGGCTTGCCTTTGCTTGCAAGATGGACCAGCATCTGATGGGCAGCTCTTGGCATCATCGGCAGCTGAAGTCCATCTGCATCACACAATAGGTCCCTAAGCCCTTTCCTGGAGATGGCTCAAGGTGACCAGATCCTTTGAGAAAATGATGCTTTACTCGAAAGCCAGTAAGCACTGCAACACCTAAACACCCGCATTTGGTATTTTTGGCTCATAAATGATGTGCTGTATCAGATCAATAAATATTCACACAGTTGTGTTTTATAAAGCTGTTTTCATTGCATTTTAAGTGCATTTAGCTGTGGTACTTGGTAGCTACTTGATTACTGCATGAGACAATACATTTATGAAGCGTTGGCCTTCATTTAGTTAATCACTTCATTGATGTGTAATATAAAAATGGTATAAAACTAACTGTTTCTGTGGAAACAGGAACCTGGCAAATGATTTCATATCATAGCTTGGCAAAAGAAAAAGAAGAAACTTCTGTAATTGTTCCCATTAACCAAGCACAAAGGATTCATGCTCAATCTCTACTACACTCTGCTTCACTTCTGCTGTGAATTAGAGGACAAAAAGTCATCACAGAACCACATAAAAAAGCACCAAACCAAGCTGTGCTTTATTGAGTATTTGTAGTTCTGCCACCAAAATAATTTCCCTTCTGCTTTACAGGTTTCTGGCCAGCAACACTAATGACTGTCACAGCCAACCCATTAATTCAGAGATGTCATGCACAGGGGCTTTAACCATGCATGAGCTGTGTGCGTGCAGGAGGAGGGAGGACATCCCTGACCACGCTGTGGGACTGAGCTGTGGGTTGGAGACAGGAAAATCCTCCTCTCAAGGGTGAGTGTCTAGAAAGTGTAGGCAAAGCCAACTTCTGGAGCAAGTAATTGGGGCAACCCTCCCCAGTCCTAGGCAACTGAGAAAGGCTGCCATGCAAATCAGCCTGTGTGGGCACAAAATAACCCAAACCTCATCTTTACTGAGGTTTTCCCCTCTTCTATGGGATGTACTGATGACTGGGTCATCTCAAGAGCTCTGTTGCTTTAGAAAACCCCCAGTATCACTGTACTAGAGGGACTCGCATTTTCCAGTTCTCCCAATTTTACACCAGACCGAGATTTCCTCATCCCAGGCATCTCAGTGAGGAGCAGCAGGTCCTAGCAAGGTGCTTGATGGTCATGGACCATCATGTGCAAGATCAGCCTGCCTAGTTTTAGTAAGACCAATGGCTCTACAACGCCGTGGGGTGGCCTCCAACGCACCCTCCCACCATTCCCCAATTTGCCTGGGGGCTCTGCCCCTAAACCCAGCCCCATCACACACAGCAATACAAGGGAACTGGAAGCACAAACCCCATCCTGGCTACCAGGCCACTGGCCACACAACTCCACCAGCTTCTTTGGAGGCACCAGGAGACATGGACCTGCTCCATCCTGGGAACCACTGCAGAACGGGTTTCTCCCTAGGCTAACTACTGTTAATTGTGCCACTTTGCTATCTCACCAGCCTTGCCCTGAACAGGGCTGATAGGGTATCAGTGAGATAAAAAGCACTCAGCACAGGTAACTGGTAAATGTTGTCAGACCTGCGGTGGGGTGAGCTGCCTTCTGGAGGGGTTCTCTCTCCCCTGGAGAGCCCAAAGCACTGCTCTCCTATGGGGGACACTGTGGTCCCAAGGATATGTGGAGGGTAGCTGCAACCAGCACACTCCTCTAAGCTTTTTAGGAAGTGCTATAAGGGATTTTGGTGACTGAGGATTTGCAAACACTAGAAAAGCAAGCTGGCATTAATTTTATAGTAATTCTTTTAAATTTACTTAACATGCAGTTTATTCTTTTGAGTGCTTTTTGCTGTTGTTAATTTAACACTGTGGAAATGAAGGTTTCATAATTTTTCCCCCCTTTTTTTTCCCCACAGAAAAATAAATTCTGTTCTTTTAACAAACACTGTATCCCTCAGATCTTTCATTTTTCACCATTTCTGCTGACCTACATGAAGTAATTCAGCTCCTCCACTGGCCTGAGTACTAGGTAGGAACTATTAACACCTGCTTACCAAAGTGGAAACTTGGACAAGGTGTCATTGTTCTGCATCTTTTTTTTTTTTTTTTTAATTTTTTGCAATAGCTACTTGAAAATTTTGCAGCCAACTCAGAAGTCTTGAGTGTAGATGTAGATTCTGGCTATGGACCAACAAAAAACTTGTGATCAGCCTGAATTGAGGCTGATGTGATGGTGAGCAGCAGTTGTAAGCACAACCAAGCTGTTGGTACCTTCCCAGAGCATGTTACTTGGGCACTGAAGGGTGATGTGCACCACTGGCTTTTCTCACAGCCCCACTGGCGGCTCTGCCCCTCTAGTCTCTCCCCTGCCACACACCTAGTAATTTTAAACTGTAATCAGAAAAATCAGCTGCAGGATAGGTTTGTTTTTCTAAACTGGCCAGGTGGAAAGGTGCCTCCAAATAGAATTTATTCTTCTGAGAGATGTCTCCATGTAAAAACTGTGTTGCTCTCCCATCAACCATTAAAGGAAGGCTCAAATGATCTCTAATTGCAACCAAATTATGGTGGCTTACCAAATTGCTGTTTTCAGCCGACGTGCCATAGATCCCATGTATGTTTTCCTATCCTGTACCCTGTTCTAGCTCTGGGGTGAAACACATCAGCCTGAAGCTCTTTCCAGTGCCCATTTCACTTTGCATTGCCTTGGACTAGGAACAGACAGCCGGTCACAGCATCCCCACCACAGGGACTGCAAGTGAAGTGGGGCACAACTTCTTAAAACGAGGTTACCTACATTTGCCTAACCATGTCTTCAGTTGACATGGGTCTAAGCTAAAGACAGACCTACCTTTTAGATGAGGAATGCTGGAACTGTATAAAAGGGATGATTTACACCAGGTAGCATCTGGCCCGTTGGTTTTTATTCTTTCAAGTGTACTTGGGGGAAGATGTACAGAACCATGAACAGTGCTGAAGTCAGAAGACATTTGGGTTATGCCTCTAGTCCCGGATGAACCAAGGGTTTTCTTTTCTTTTCTTTTCTTTTCTTTTCTTTTCTTTTCTTTTCTTTTCTTTTCTTTTCTTTTCTTTTCTTTTCTTTCTTTTCTTTTCTTTTCTTTTCTTTTCTTTTTCTTTTCTTTTCTCTTTTCTTCTCTTTCTTTCTTTTCTTTTCTTTTCTTTTCTTTTCTCTTTTCTTCTCTTCTCTTCTCTTCTCTTTTCTCCTTTCCTTTCCTTTCCTTTCCTTTTTTTTTAATTTTATTTAAACAACAGGTCTTTGCAAATTTGAAACAATCTGTACAGTTAGTATTGAAGAAAATGTAATTAGACACTTTGAGAAGTGGAAGAAATTAACTCCAACCACAGACCGTCACTCAGACTATTACTTAATACTTCCCAAATGTGCAAAGTACTTAGTTTTAGAATAACAGGAAAGCAGTATAACTTCTCACTGAGAGCAAAGGCTTTGGCCTGGGAAGTGTGCACAGAAAAGTCAAAAGCCACCATTCTCCAAAGCCAGAAGATGCTTGCCACATCTCACTACCTGAGGGGTACCAGGGTGCCAGGCTGGGACAAACCTGCTCGGCAATGGTGCTGGGCTGTGAAGGATGCGATTCATGGTCCACAGCCCCATGGTGCTTGAATAGCTGCAACAGAGACAATGGGAGTGACCAGCCTGAGGTGCAACGAGCTGCGTGCGAGAAGATTGCCTTCAGTTTCCAAGGTCCTGAGTTACCGGCTGGGCTTAAAACACGACACATGCCAAGGAAACTGCTGAGAAATTGCTGTTTTCCTTCTTCTGCACCAGGCAGAGCTGTTGACTCACCCTATGCTACAGAAGCCTGGCTAGAAAGAGATTATTGTGATTTCTGCCCATTTCGTTCCTCACTACAAAAGGTCCCATTCATCTGGGCTAATTTTGAAGGGAGAGCAAGGGGTATCAGTAGCACGAACTGTATCCGAGTGTCTCGACCACATTTCAGCAAGCCACGCTTGTTGGCCAGTCCAATCCAGTGAAATAGATATCTTTCATTTGAAGCTTTTTAGTGGATTGTTTCTCTGATTTTAAACAGAAGTATCTTTTCTGGCCATGGCAAGTTTAAAAAGTACTGACAAAGCAGGGACAGCCATTTCCATAGCAAAAACAAGAGGCCATTCAAAAAGTGGGGGGAAAAGTTGTTCTTGCAGCAGATATGTGTTTCTGCTGCTGCAATCAACGTTCCTACGTTTGCCTACCTAAAGGTACCCCATGTATATGCAATAAGGCTGTGTCCAGAACAGAGAATCTCTTGCATTATTTCAAAGCACTGACAAAAAAAAAAATTGATTAAAAAAACCCAAACATACATGACATCTTATATGCTTAACCACTTGTCTTTGTGGAGCACAAC
The DNA here is from genome assembly GCF_004027225.2 of Strigops habroptila. NCBI lineage: Eukaryota > Metazoa > Chordata > Aves > Psittaciformes > Psittacidae > Strigops > Strigops habroptila. Next base: position 15,500,392 of record NC_044301.2, read on the forward strand.
TGGGACTGCCTGTGCATGTGGGAAGAGCTACAACATAATTGCTTTCAGCAGAATATCGCTGTAGTCTATAATTAAAATATATGAGGCTGCCAGTTTCAAAATTTTTAAGTGATTTCATCTGTATTTGGGTGATTATGTCTCTCTGAGTGGCTCATTTAAAATGATACTTCTATTTTCAGCGCACAAAATGGTTGCTGGGCGAAAGAGAAAGATAATTTTGTCTTCTTCTTGCAGTCTCCAAGAAAGTATCTAGGGAAGCCAGGAGAGACAGAGCTCAGACTTCAACAGCATGTCCCATCACTGGGGAAATCTTTGGTGAAAGCTGCTCATGAAGTGTCATTCCAGAGATGGAGTGGAAGGTGCCAAGAAAGGAAAGGAAAAAAAAAAGGAAAAAAAAAATCACTAACAGAAAAATCTGGCACCTCCTAAATCACAGTGACAATTTCAGCACAGTGTTTACACAGGGTAGTAAAAATAAATTGCCTGAGACTGATTATACCCACATGCCACTCACTAAGCAACAGGGATGTCCCACAGTATCAGAAACCAAACACAAGGAAACACGTGCCAGTGGCAATAACCATCAGTGCGATGGCACTGGGGCCAGGACCGCTTTGTCCCAGCCTCAATAAGTGGAAGCAGCAGCAGGAAAAGGGATGTGTCACTCCTCCCCACCACTCAGACATGATCTCATGAAGGGTGGCATTTGAGGCCACCACAGATGAGGAGTCCCACAAGGATCATGGACAAATGAGCAATGTGGGTTTAGGGTATCCTCAAGCTTTGATAAATTAAACCTGCATAGTTGTGAAGCCCCTCTGCAATTTCTGCCACAGCTGGGATCTACGAGATCAGCTGAGGAGTAGTAACTCCATCCCTGGTCCTCTCCTAAAGCCTTCATGGTCCCATCCAGTTTGCAGCCAGACTACCCTGAACCTCATGCAAAAGGGAAGGGACCTCTGCTGTAATTTCATTAAGATTAACGGCAGAGGAATATCCTGGTCCCATCTTAAGTAGAATAACTCAGGGCATGTCTGCCCTTAACACATAACTCCCAAAGTGTATCAGAGGTGGGAGGTAGCCCTTTTCTCATCCCCATCATAGTACCCCTAAAAACCTTTCTTGCATTTCTGGTCTTTCTCCAAGGTAACTTCTGTCTTAAAGAAGAGGTCGTTGCTCTAGGAGGCTGGATGGCTCCTCACAGTGGCACAGTCCCATGTCAGAGGGCATGGCATCAATCTCCCCAGAAAGCTTGCAGCTCTGATGTTATCCCTTGCTGGGGGCTGTTGTGGCATCAGTTATCTGCCGTGTTCTTGCAGGAGTGAATGAACACCATCCCTTGTCAAAAAAAGTTGCATGTGCTGACATAATGGAGGAGGTAAAAAAAACCAAAACACAGCCCGGTTAACATGTGACCATGTACAACTGTCTCCAGCAGAACAGGGGCTCTGTGGTCAATATAGTTATTTCACCTGGTGGCAGGGCCAGAGCAGGTGATGCAGACAGTGAATTTATCTTGCCAGGGCTCTCTTGCATTTAAAAGGAGAAAGGGCAAGAGAGGAACCCTCTGGAGAACAATTTTGAGCAAGAGAGGACAATACAAGTGTGCTGACTGCAACGTGCAACAGCTTTCAGGACATCCCAATGATATGGAGATGTCCTGATTTAAATTCTGTGCATATTCCAGTCACTTGTGGGCTTTGGCTTTGAATATGTGTGAAATGTCTTGGCTTTGTGGCTTTAAACAGAGCGATAAACCAGCTAGAGATGTGCTCGGCTCCCCTTGACAGATGCCAAGGCCAGCCTTGCTTCAGCACTACTGGGGAACATCCTCTTCCCAGTGCAGGAGGGATGCACGCTCATGAGCTGTTAAAGGTGTGTGTGGCATGCAGCATTTTTGATCAAAATAAGTAATATAAGAAGGCAAAGATGATAGCATCACTGTTATAATTGTAATGAGTCACAAATGCTATTTTGACGTTTTTCTTTGAAAGAAATACACAAAACACAAGCGATGCACCTCCAGCATGCCTTAGTTTCTCCATTTATTTATACAGTGGATGTGCAGCCCACCAGGCAACCTGAATAGCAAACTGCTCCCCAGAACCCCCACACCTGCCCCAAACCTCTCCACCCACCCAGACAGGACTTAGATGCTGTCTGATCAGCAATCCCTCTTCATCCTGCCCTCAGATGCTGCTCCTTGGGGCTTTTGTGCCCCTCATCACAGGGATGCTAAGCAGAGACAGTGCATGGGCTGTCCCCCCTGCGGAGTTTCCCTGCACCCCCATCAGCCCTGTCCTTGCCTGATGGAGTGCCTCTTGCAGAACAGCCACATACCAATTTTTCATTGCTTTTTTGAAAATAAGCACATTTCCTGTGTTTATACAGGCCATTAGGTAAACCGGCCATGGGGGGGGGGGCAAAGGCATGCAAGGTGCTGTTGAGGTCCAGCTTGGTGGCTGTCGCAGCCTGTGTCCAGGGCAGGAAGAGATGGCTGGGATGGAAGAGTCCTATCGGGGCTGAGCCATGCAGGGTGCGGGGACAGGCAACACCAGTTGGCCTTGCCACCACCAGCCCTTCACTGCTGGGGACATGGGGACAGCAAAAGTGGGCTGTGCCTGGGTGATTCTGGGTGCCAGGCTCCCAGTGCATCCTCACCAGGGATTCACAGGGGAGAGGGATTGTCTGAAGGGGAATTGAGTGATTTCAAGGAAAGAAAGAAATAGATCTCATCAGGAATACAGAGGGGAAGTCTTTCAGCCAAAAGGCTGCACCAAATCCCTTGCAACTTGCTCTGGCAGAATCCAGACCTGGAGGGGAGCAGGGGCAGCAGGATGCCTGCAGCTCACCCAGCCACAGGACCTGTGCTGTGGCCAAGGGACCAGTCAGCCCAGGGAGGAGGGGGGAAAGATGCATTTCTTGAAACTGTGTGACCTGACAGCCGGAAAGGAAAAAGGTATGGACATTTCTTTGGATTTTGATTTAAAAAGAGAAAAAACCAAAAACAACAAACCACCTATATTTAGCTTTCACCTTCAGCCGCATGCACATGGATTCCTAGAGTAACATCTGCTATTCCCCTCCCCTGTTTAATTTATGGCCATTAACTTTAGGCTAAGGAAAGTTTATGGAAAAAAACACCTTCTTTCCCCTACTCCTAGGGCAAGGGTGGAATTTTCTCTGACTCTGCATCCTAAATAAAGCTCCGTTCCAGGCCCCGATGATTCATACCATGGCTTATGCACACATGCCTTATGTTAGGAGGCCCTGTCAAGATGCTCATGCAAGAGACTTTGCACAGATCTCATTTATACACATCACTGGGGCTTTCTGCAGAGCCCAGGAGAAACCTGAGCCCTGGGACCAGCTGCCCTTGCATTGGGGTATATGCTAACCTCTTGCAGAGACACATGAGGAGCTCCATCTACATTACTAGAACCCCAGTAAAACCACCCAGTTCTGGCTGCCAGCCTGTTTTTGCTACATCCCACACCTATCTCAGCAGGCTCCATCCTCCTGATCTCTTCTCCAAATGTACCTTATACATAGACCAAGCTCAGGCTATGCTTTCTCAGCAAGGCAGTATCTCAGCCCTTTGACAGAGATCCCTGGCTCTGCTTCTGTCATTATAAAAGATTGTCTTTCCGTGATGGAGCTTTCACTCATGGATGCTTGTCAAGAAAAGAAAAAAAAAAAGGGGGCAAAAAAAAGGCAAAAAAATAAAATCAAAATGAGAATTGTTGGCAGCAAATGGATGATAAAACCTGGACGCTCATCCAAGTTTGTATTTGAAAACTGATAGCCGGCACTCAGGCAGCATGCAAAGACCCCCCACATAAGCAAACCACCCCTGGTCCAGAGCTCGGAACAGCACACAGGGCTGGAGTCCAGGGAGGCTTTGCCCCTCTGTAGCAGTCACGCCACAGACCCCACGTCAGTGTGAGGGGAGGCTCACTGGCTCTTTCCAAAGGGGAGCAAAGCAAGGTGGTGGTGGGGAGAAGCCTATGACTAATCTTGTAACCTTTTAGTGTTTAAGAGAACCCAAGTCTGTTTACAATAAAACAGAGTGATATTTTTCATCCTTCCAAATGGAACAAGGATTATATAAACAAAGCAACCTCAGACACAGCAAACACCTGTTGAAGGGCACTGGCTTGAAAAGACACGCAAAAACTATCTGTCTATCAAGGCTTCCTGTTGACTTGAGGTCAAGTTCAAGTTGAAGTGCACAGCAGAGATCTGCTGATGGGGGAAGGCTGCAATAAGCAAAAGCATTAGCAAACGTCCATGGGTTTTGCTCAGGAGGTTGGAGAAGGAGCAAGGAAGAGGTTTCTACCTCTTGAAACCAAGGAGTTCAGTTCTGCAAGTGAGCGAGCGGCTGTGTGGTTCTGAGTTACCAGCTGGGCTTAAACCACGACAATCAGGTTGGACCAAATTCTGATCCCACAACTTCCACTGATTTTACAATATTACAAAAAGCTTTGACACTAGCCAAATCATTCCCATATAAACAAGAACAAAATCAAGTGGAAGAAACTTGGATCTGGACAATGGTGCTCAGATCCAACTTGTTGGCTTGAGCTTTTCTGTAACTAACATCCAACTTGGGCAATGAGAGCAGCAGAGCAGAACTTGCATGACTTTCCCAGCCTGTCCAAAGAGTCATTGCTGTCCCAGGCAATGACCATCATTTCTAACACTCAGTGCTTTCTCTATTTATACATACACACTCCCTCAAGGTCAACTTTTGGCTGCTGCTTTTCCACCTCCTGGAGTGCATTATCTCTGCTGATTGTTTCCAACTATAATACATTCTTGATTTTTTTTGACTGAAAAACATTTTTCCCTTTTGTCCTGGGTTCAGCTATAGCAGTCATTTTTCTCCTTCTTAGTAGCTGGTGCAGTGCTGTGTTTTTTAACTTTCAGCCTGGGAACAACGCTGATAACACTGATGTTTTTAGTTGTTGCTAAGTAATGTTTATTCCAACCAAGGACTTTCTCAGTCCCATGCTTTGCCAGGGAGGAGGGGAAGCCGGGAGGAAACAGAGACAGGACACCTGACCCAAACTAGCCAAAGGGGTATTCCATACCACAGCACGTCATGCCCAGTATATAAACCGGGGGGAGTTACCCGGAAGGCCAGATCACTGCTCGGGTCGGGCTGGGTATCGGTCGGCGGGTGGTGAGCAATTGTATCCTCTCCCCTTGTTATTTCACTAATCATTATTATCATTGGTGGTAGCAGTAGTGGTTTTGTATTATACCTTAGTTGCGGGACTGCTCTTATCTCAACCTGTGGGAGTTACATTCTTCCGATTCTCCTCCCCATCCCTCCGGGAGTGGGGGAGGAAGAAGGGGGGGAGTGAGCGAGCGGCTGTGTGGTTCTGAGTTACCGGCTGGGCTCAAACCACGACATCAGATAACATCAAAACTAATTCCAAGCTGCTTTGCCTTGCTGCCAGTACCTTTTCAAGCTGATGGGAGATGCATGTGTCTTGTATTTCACAAGACTGGCTTCTCACTTGAGGCATGCGGGCATAATACGATCATGTCGAAGCGTTACATAGAACACAAAATTGGACTAATACAAAGGCAGCTTTAAATTAATAGCAGTTCAAAATGTATCTATGCATTGTTTGATTACTAGACTGTTAGAAATCCAAACTGAAGACTAAGAAAACAAGAACAATCACATTCCAGTATTAGATAACATCTCCCCAAACTGCCTCATACAAATTCCTGCTGGGTAGGTTGGCTGCCTCTGGATGGAGCTCCACAGTTCAGTCTTTCACTTTCAACATGGACTATGCAAGGAACCAGCCCCTGTAACCTAAATTCAAGCATTAAGGGCAGATGATCTACCCTTACCCAGGTGGTCCCACCAAAAGCTTTGCAGAATCACAACTCTGGGCCAGCACTAGTTGGGCAGCTACAGCTGTTTTGTTCATGCCAACCATAACCCCCGGCCATTACCTCATGGCTCTGTCTCTGCCTTCACCTTTCTCCTCCAATTCCTCCTCCCAGTAAAACAGCAGCAAGAGCTCAGCTTGGCTCTAGTTCCTGAGCCTTTGGACCACAGCAAACAGCTTTGCCTAAGCTGATGAGAAATCTTGGACTGCTTTTCAATAATCCCACTCCCACCAAGGCCAGTATGTCAGGTCCTCAGTGCCTGCACATCCTGCTGAAGCCACTGAAGCTGTGCTGAAACACACCACCTGACTCATTTGGCTCTAAACCTTTGATTATTGACTTCAATGAGATGAAACTCTGGGCCTCCATGACGTTTTGCTGACTTTTTTTGAAGAGTTTAATAAACTGTTCTCTTGTCATGTACAACTCCCATAGGATCCTTCAGTCCAACAGACCACAAGCGTTTGCAAGGTAAGCAGTCCAGCACTTGGAGAGCACAACGACGATATGACGGCTGAGAATGTTAATTGTTCTCCATCGCCCCCATTAATTTTGACATTTCGTAATTCCTCTGCTGGCTGACAGCTAGATTCTTTCCTAATTAGAAACCAGTTGTAGTTGAAAAATCAGACATTTCCTGGAATTTAAATAACCAGTTTTCCACCAGTCAACATCCAACAACACAATCCTATAGTTTCATTTTAAGCACATTGGGGGGAAAAAAAAATCAGAGCATGCTGAATAAGTGGGGAAAAAAAGGGATTTTGATGACTTCACACAGTCAAACACACCATTCCTGGATTTTTGTATTCCAGCTTATTTTGTAAGTTGTTGGGGTTTTTTTGTTTGCTTGGTTTTGTTTCATTTTTTTAAAGACAGAAATAATACCATTCATATTCATTGACAAAACCATGATTCAATGTTTTTAAAAGGCAGCATGTTCTTAAATACTGTGAATGTATCTTTTAAATACAGAGCTGGCATCTGACTATACAGTTATTCATCTGGGCCTTAGGAAACATCTTTATTCATAATTGATGCAGAATAAATATTGATTTTTCCTCAATCTGTTGGCACAGGATTTGTTTATTTTGTCTCTGCAACAAATTGCTATGACAATAAGGAATAGCTCTCAACTCTCAAGTCTTAGGCTATTGAAAAGACAAAAGGAAAAGTCCTTGGACAGCTGCTGGCCTCCAGGAAACTCCATGAATGGAAACCTATGGCGCTGCATCCTAATTCCATCCTTGGGAAACTGTGGAGAAGACAGAGCCCCAAACACTCAACGCTGGTGCAGTCAGTAACAGCACCATTTGACAATTCATCTTCTCAGCTGCTATTTTCTGTTCCAGAACCCACAGTTTCAGGCATATGTACTTTTTTATTTAATCAATCTCTCTCTCTTGTGGTCATGAGAAAGAAATAACCCTTCAGCTGTAACTGATTAAAGAGGTTGGTGCTTGAGTTTGTGAGCAGCCTGAAATGAGACTTGGTAGAAATTTGAAGAGCTTGCTTGTCCCTGTGAACTGTGTGCCATGACCTCCTGAATGGATGTCACTTAATGGAGTCTTTGCCTTAATTAAGAGAGAACAACTGCAAATGGAAAAAAAAGCATCACATACTTAAAATGACCTTTGAAGCTGTGACTGTGAAAAAAGCTGCCCCAGATTGGAAACCTTGAGGCAAGAACTTGGAAGTCGTAGCATCTGGGGCATCTGTGTACCAAGTACTTTCCAGAGGAAGCTATTTTATTTGGGAAAGAAATTAATGGAACTTTGAGTTCTCTTTGAGTAATGGAACTCAAAGACTGTATATATTTTACATTGGGTTTTTTTTTTTTCCCTTCCCTTGGGAGCAGCTGGGTTTTCCCCAGAATATCTCATTTTCATGGTCTTGTCTATTTTGGCATCACCTTTATGTTACTTGCTTTGCCTAGGGGAGGAGGACTCCATAGACAGCCTAGCCCCTTCCATCCTCAGCCTCTGAGAGGCAAACTGCCTCCACTTGTGAGCACGGTGCTGTCCACTGGGCAACGTGCTCAGAGAAGGCAACAGAGGAGCCAGGAGCTCCTGTGGGCTCATCGATTCAAACCAGAGGCAGCTTAGAACCTCTCTGCTCAGAGCATTTGCACAGCTGAGCCTATGAAGGGATGATGCAATTGGGACCATACAGCATTACCCCATACCCAGCTCATTTAAAGCACAGGTGAAAAGTTGTGGCAAATGCTCTGGAAACAACACAACTCATCATGTGATATAATTTGTCCCTAGATAGCATGCTAGCCAATGTAGGGTTTGCCAAAGGCATTTAAAAAGCTTCTTTGGCCTTCATCAAGGAAAAGGGAAACCAAGGAAGAACACCTGTTTTAAGGAATAGGCGCAAATCTAGAGAGCATATGCAGAGGCTTCCAGAGGGGTTTTAAAACAGACTTGTCAAGCAACTTAAATGGAAACGTTATTCCTGAAGTTTATTCTAAGATTTGTGCATACTTAACCCATAAACCCACAGCAAACAAACTGCATAAAAGCCCCAAGGGTAAATAGAAAGAACAAATCCCACACAGATCACTACAGTTGCACTGGGGGAAATCTTTGTGGAAGAGGCTGTTTGACTCATTTTTAGTCTTTCTGCCAGCACTTGGTTGTATATAGCATGCAGGAGAATATATTTCATCTAAATTCTGTTTAGTGGGGGTACCAAAGCCCACTGAGCAAAATTGATGATGCCAAACTAAATCTTACCCCAGTTATTAGTGCTTGAAAGGTATGTGAAGATTTTTAATAATAAGGAAGGCTAAACAGAGATGTCTGTTTTTCATAATTGCACAGTGCTCCCAAGACAGCTGCTCAGCCATCTTGAAAAATCAATGTTTTGATGCCCTTTGAACCTTCTTTTCCTCTTGAGTGTCTCTCCTAAAGGTTGCTCCCCAGGATGAAAACAATAAAAGCAAATATATAACAGTAAAGGCCTGAGGTTAATGTCTTTAACAAGATAATGTTACTTAAGGGAACTGTAAATTAAATAATTCCTAAATTCCATTTGTTCTTTGCAATCTAGGATATATTACGAAACCATATGTGTGAGTATGGATGCATACATAGTGTGCAAGATTTTTTACAGTAATGACTATGTTTTCACATTGCATATTCCAGTATTCCCATATCATATGGTTTCCTGAGAATTACTATTATTCTAATCATTAATCCTTTTATTAATAACTTGCTATTGCAGCTGTGCCAAAGAATCACATCGTAACATAGCTGGCTATGAGTCTAATGTGCAAGATCTGAACAAATTTGCACCAGGTCATTTTACCAAGCAGAATTTCTTTCTTTGGATTTAGTATCAAAAGGTAGTTCATTCCAGCTGTCCTGGGTTCAGCTATAGCAGTCATTTTTCTCCTTCTTAGTAGCTGGTGCAGTGCTGTGTTTTTTAACTTTCAGCCTGGGAACAACGCTGATAACACCGATGGTTTTAGGTGTTGCTAAGTAATGTTTATTCCGACCAAGGACTTTCTCAGTCTCATGCTTTGCCAGGGAGGAGGGGAAGCTGGGAGGAAGCAGAGACAGGACACCTGACCCAAACTGGCCAAAGGGGTATTCCATACCACAGCACGTCATGCCCAGTATATAAACCGGGGGGAGTTACCCGGAAGGCCCAGATCACTGCTCAGGTCGGGCTGGGTATCGGTCGGCGTGTGGTGAGCAATTGTATCCTCTCTCCTTGTTATTTCACTAATCATTATTATCATTGGTGGTAGCAGTAGTGGTTTTGTATTATACCTTAGTTGCGGGACTGCTCTTATCTCAACCCGTGGGAGTTACATTCTTCCGATTCTCCTCCCCATCCCTCCGGGAGCGGGGGGAGGAAGAAGGGGGGGAGTGAGCGAGCGGCTGTGTGGTTCTGAGTTACCGGCTGGGCTCAAACCACGACACCAGCAAACTGGCATATGCCCTTAATGTTTTTAATTTTCACCAGAGAAGAACTTGCTATAAGTACTTCAAGCTGCATTCTGGGGGGGGAAGAGGGGGGTAAAGGATGGTAAACAGTCTCTTCATGCACGCATGCTGTTTTTATACCTACTGAAAATTTATCTCAAGACATGTTCAGGTTACTCTCTCCAAAAGTTACTTTTGCAGCATTCTTAGATATTCCCTGCGTTTCAATTAACTTTGGGCAAATTTGATATGGAACAATACTCTGCCCCTACATGTGTGTTTTTTCTTGATTTTCATGGAAGTGGTAGGTATAAATAAGTGTAGACCAAAGGAGCGAGACTAGTTTATTTAACTTTATATTATCTACAATACTATAAAATCTGGAAATAAAACAGAGACATAATCCTACCAAAACATTTTGGAGGTTGTCCAAAAAAAATCCAAGGACACTTGTTTCTACTGGTATCTACATCATTGAACTAATTTCCATTAACACAAGTGAATGAAAATCTCTGCCAGAGGGAATCACAGGCAATTGTATTCACTTTACAATTATAAAATTCTCAGCTCCATGTGGCTTCAAATTGCAAGCCTACATAGATGCCGAGGCAAAGGATATGAGAACTTGAGGATATGGTCACCATGAAAAACCCTGACAGTTTGGAAAATGTTGGCCTGAGTCAATTCTTCCTCCTCTTTTCCTCCTCCTGAGTCTGTCTTGCTCCTGCCCATACATAACTCTTGGGTGTCAGAGGGCAATGAATATTTGGCATGAGGTCTGCCATAGGGATCAGGCACTAGGGTATTTGACTGTGAATCAAGAATATCTAAGTGGTCAAGAGGGAAAAGAGAAAGCTCTTCAACACTATTTATAGCAGTAATAGGCTTAATCATCCCTTTCAATTATCAACACCATCTAGCTACATTCCTGTGAACCATCACAGCTCTCTGAAGAGCATCGTTGTGCCTTGCAGTACAGTATTGTTTGTACAGCCACACAAACTGGAGGCTTTAGAGGAGTCCGTGGATGAGCACAGAAGGACTGCATGGTCTTGCCCAAGAGAATTTCCTTCTAGGACAGAAAATAGGTACATGTGGAAACCAGGGTGAATTGCATCTTTTGCATCCTCCCTTGGGATCACTGAGTTTCTCATTAGTCTAATAAGCTTCAGCAGTTGTTTCCTCATCTATTCTTTGTGGAAGAGCAATAGCTTTAAGACCTCTGATGCTAGCCAAATCCACCCACCCCATGATGGGCACCCATCATCATCTATCAGCAAACTCTACAAGGCAAAACAGAACGACGCACGACCGGGAGGAGACCTCCTTCCCCAAAGGGAGGTGGCCATGGACTCTGCTTTGATGTGAGTCACCAGTGCAGTGCCATCATGGGCTGTAACCTTTGCGGGCAATAAAGCCATGGTGCTCCAACAAGCTCAGGTTTAACAGGACTTGTGCAGGTTTTTACTGCTGCCCTGTAAAATACCTTTCAGAAATGGAAACATTACCTCTTTCTCCTTGCACAAAATGCAGGTTTTCACTGCTGCCCTGTAAAATACCTTTCAGAAATGGAAACATTACCTCTTTCTCCTTGCACAGAATGCAGGTTTTCACACCAAAACATGTTTTTAGATAGGCTCTATGTGTTTCATTTGCTCTCCTAGCATTAATTACAGATTAACCCAACCTCATCATGCTATCACAGCTGCTGGTATAACACAACTTTGGGGCAGTGGACATGTTTATCATTAATTGTCAAAACGCTTCCTTCTGCACCATCAGCAGAAGTATCTCCCCACAGTCCAGAGCAGAAGGGATAAACCGGCACCCTTGTGTCATTCTTCCTAGGATGCAGCTACACTTTTCCCAACTCAGGTTACACATGCCTTCACCCATGTAGTATCTATAAAGGGATAGGAGATGCTGTTTAAACCAACAGATATTTTCATACATACTTATTAAAGGAAACAGATTGGCATGGTGACAGATTTGCCTGATACTAAGTATATTCCCAGAACTAGTATTTTCTGTAAAGGATGAAAGGTTCTACTGTATGAATAAATGAAGAAATGGCAGACAAATTGCACTGTCACTCATCTTAAGCTTTTAGACTTGGAGAAAAAAATGAATTATAGCTTGGGAAAACAGAAAGCTAAAAAGAGAGGAAGAAGATTTGACAAACATTTATTTATGAGTGGCAGACAAAAGGCATAAAGAACAATTGCTCACTATTTCTCAGAAGCTGGAATCTTCAAATTAAATGAGGCAGTGGTTCTGAAATGGAGTCTGTCTTTTTTTTTAATACCTCATCATTGTATGCTGTAAAAAACATTACCCTGAGGATGTTTTGGGTACCAAGTGTACAAATGGGTCCAAAACTCCACTGTCCTCTGCTGCCACTGGGAAAAGAATTACAAATTTGAGTACAGACATGAGGCACTGAATAAAATCAGCATATTTATCTCTAAAAACCTTTTAGCACTTTTGGATCTCAGCTCTGTTTCTACTGATTTAAAGTTCCTCATGCTTTGCAACTGATTTTTGAAGCGATCCAATAGTGCAGCTTTTTACTGTGTGTTTATCAGTGTGAAGTTTTCATTCTGGAGAAAAGAATCCCCTTAGCATGAAATTTGGGATCTCTGGAGGTGGAGACATACGTATTTCTAACATTTATGCCAGAAAGACAAACTGACACTCTATACTAATAAACATATTCTGAAACAACTGCAAAGAAACATTTACCTCAACCTCCCACCAACAGGTTATTTTTAGATTATTTCTTTTTTAATAAACCAAAAAAGCCACAAAAAGCCCACAAAATCTTTTAATCTAGGCTATATTTTCCCCTTCGGTGCCTAAGGGATACGAGATTATTTATAACAGGAAACCTTTGATTTCTGAGCTTTTATGTTTTTGTAGTGTTCCAACTCACAAAAAAAAAAAAAAGCAGTATGTTGATTTTTAAGCAAAAACCAAATTGCAGCATACACCCAGAGCTAATTCTCCCACTCACCAGCACTACCCCTGCTACCTCCTGCTAGCACAACCTGGAGCAGAATTAGGTCAATGTAAAGGGTTTGGATAATCCTACCCTTAAGCAACACAACCTCAGGAGCACGCAAACCCATCGGAAGAGTGCCTTACAGGAACAGCCAGAAAACACCGGTGACAGATGCATTAAGGACCCCCCTGGGCATTTGCCTTCCCATTAGCACAGCCAGCATGAGGTTTGCACACTGGGTCAAGGCAGGGAATGAACATCTCCCTGACAACAGCACAGCTGTAGGGTCCTCCCCGGTCTCCCCAAGGTCAGTGGAAAGTTTCTCACTGACTTCAGAGGTTGGAATTAAGGCCATGAGAAGCATGTAGATGGCACTAAACCCTTTTTTCCACATTGTACAACATGTATTTATATAACAATAAGTGTAAAATCCCACTCCAGCTCTTGGAGAGAAGCCTTATCTCCTCACCATTGCCCCATCCTCTCCAGCCCCATCCAATGTGCCTGTGACCCTGCACTTGAATGTCTGTTTTAGCTCTTCCAGCCTTCTTTTGAAGAGGATCGATCTTGCTCCACTCTTCCCACCAAACTGTCCTCAATTCTTATATCCATAGCTAGACATCTCCAATCCCACACAAAGAAGCCACTGCCTTTCCAAGTGACAGATGTCAGTCACTGCAGGTGATAGCATGGGCACAGGGCTTTGATCCAGTTTGGCGATTTGTGCAGGCATAGATATGCTGTTATTTTCAGTAAAACTTTCCCTAAAGGACACAACCCAATGGAAAAACTGCTGCTGACAAAATTTCAGCTGTATGGGGGCTTGTCCAGCAGAGACTACTTCAGCATTGGGTGTTGGGTCACTGTCTCCCTGGGACTTTCTTTGCAAGTTAAAAAAAAAAAAAAAGCCTCTGATGCATGGAATCATAGAATACTGGGTTGGAAGGGACCTCAAGGACCATCGGGTCCAACCTTTCTTGGTGAAGCACGACCTAGAACTAGATGTCCCAGCACACTGGTCCTTACAAGGGCTCAGAACAATGGTATGTTTGTTATGAGAGATTAATCCTTTTTTCTTGGAAATTTCTGCTTTGATTCATTTAACAATAATCTCACTGAAAGCAAAACGAGGGTAAGCAGCTCCTCAGTGAATGAGATTTTACTGCCAGGTCCTGTCATTTCCATTGACGATTTCTTTCTAATGATATAATATACATTGAACAACATGAGTAAAATTGAATGGGAATATGTTTGTAAAGATTGGCATCAAAGTCTAAGTGATTGCAGACCTGGAAAAGTTAAAAGAAAAAAAAAAATCATGTGGTGATACATTTCCTGCAAGCTTCAATGCCCAGAAAAACAGGAAAGTTTCTCTGCATGTTTTAAAGAAATATATATAAATATAAGTATATAAAATTAGGTCTTTGCAGATGGTAAAATGAATGCCAAGCTCAGCTTATGAGGGGTAAATCAGATTTCTGCACATGGAAACTTTCCTCTTCCTGCATCTGCCAGACCCTATATAATTTCAACCCCAATAGCTTTATGTGGTCCCTTTTAATCTTGCCTTAATTATTGTTATGAAGAATATGATAATGTTTTTTCTTTAGTTTGCAAGCCAAGAAAACTGATTTTTTCACTGGCTTTGCCAGGCACTTTTTCAGGCAGATGGGCTGAGCCTAGTGCCAAGCATGGTCTGAAGTTGGTTGATCTCCTGGCTTCCTCACTGACGTGATGAGGGTGGACAGAGGAGGCCTCAGAGGAGATGCTGCAGCATATCCCTGGCTGCACCAGCCAAAATCTTACCTCTGACACTACCACTCTTTTCCTGGTTGTTTCTTCACTCCTATTCACACACACAAGAAGACAGTGGCTTCTTTCAACCACAACAAAAACTGGAGCCATCACACATGTCCAGCATAGAACCCACTGATGTAGGAGAAAAACTTGGTTGATCTGATTGAATTAAAAAAAAATAAGAATATTATTAGGACAGGAATGTACTCAAGTCTGGATAGAGGCTTTTCAGGAACAGAGAAAAGATATGGCAGAGATGTGACATATAGTGATATCATTTCTCCCATCTTGTCAAAGTTACAACCACTTTGGCAACTGTACAGACTGGTCTGCACATGGGTAGCGGATTGATCCAGTCTGGTTTTCTCATGTTTCAGAGGTGGTCAGCTATCAGCTAGGAAGCCAAAACCACAGACTAGAATAAATTTTAGATCACTTTTAACCTACAACAGTTAGAATAAAAATAAAAAGGCTCCACTGAGCTCTGGCAAAACCATTTCTTTTAAAGTTTAGTTCTTCCCCCATGAAAAATGATTGTTCCCCCTGCCTTTTCTCTACTTTTAATCCCAGCAATGTTGCATTTATTCTAGCTGACCATGTACTTTCCTTCTCCTCTCCCTCCCTCTTTCACTAGAGCATTAATGAATGGGAACATTTTTCTTACTTTCAGAGGCATTGCGAAAGGTTTCAAAGTAAATTCTCTGGAAGCCCAACAAGAGCCCACACTTCCCCCGGTAGCATGTTCATGGTGAGGAACCCAGCAAGGAGAAATCACTGTGACCCCATCCTCATCAGGAAAAATAAATATGTTTTCTTCCATCTGAGATGCAATTCTGCGTGGAACAATTTAAGCCTTTCCTGCCACCTCCAGGCATTGAGGTTTGTAATTGAAATCCTGAGGAACAATGTTGGCCAGCAGACAAACAAGAAACTCATCCTTTTGCATCTGCTTTGCTTTTGGATGATTTAACTGGCCAATTGATCTTTGCTATTCATTAATATTTAATTCCAACCTCCTCATCCTGAGCAGGGCAAGCGTTACTCTTTGGAACCAGGAATGAAAGCTTCAATCCACCACGCCCCTCTGCTAAGCTACCTCCAAACCAGCCTGAAGAGATTGCTCCAGGGGGAATAAGGAAACCATCTGGTTTTCTGGGATGCTTAAAGTGCTTGGTCTTTCTGCCAGAAAGCAGCTGATCACTGCCAGCTCTGGTAGAAGGCTTTCCAGTGTGATGCCTGCCTATAAGAAATTAGATAGACTGGAGCAACCTTGTGCAACTTCAAAGCTGGTCCTGTTTTGACAGGCCAGAGGACTTTCAGAAGTCCTTTGCAACCTAAATTATTCTGTGGCTGCTTTAGCATAGGAGTCTCAATGTTCATAAGATGATAAAGCCCAGAGGCAGGCACTGATGTGCAATGCTCCAGCCCACAAGGGAGCCAACGTGAAAAATAATTACAAGTCAATCTTGAATCAGAAAAGTGGGGAGAGGGAAGCTAGGGGGAACCAGCTAGCTGACTCCAGAAACCTGGAGGCATCAAGCTCCAAACCTCCAGCATCCAAACCTTTTCAAGGGACCTTCCAAACACCATCCATGACTGAACGGAACCAAAAATGCCTTCAAAGGACACCCACGTCTAAACACAAGAAGCTGGCAGGTACCAGCAGGGCTCCAGTAAATTCTTACAGACCTCCTGGCTTATTTACGAGGTGTCTTAGGCACTACAAACAACTTTTTTTTTTTTGTCCATGAATTGTACCAGGAAAGGAACAGGGAGCAGGACAAAAGCAAGGAAACTTGGCTTGAGAAAACAGCCAAACACATTAAGATGAAGAAACTGTACAATGCCTGGAGCGGGTGTCCGTCCTCTGCTCCCCCTTCCCTCCTTGGAGAGCGCAGGACTCCCAAGCACGTCAAGGATGGAAACATCCATTGTTATTTACCTTGGACTTATGCTGATACTACTCATCCACGAGCTCTAGGTGACCCTGACATAAAACTCTAAGGAGCAAAAGCAAGTGATATCCCAATTAAAACTAGCTGGAAGCTATTCAACACAAATTTTTCCCTTTTGCCATGGATTCAGCTATAGCAGTCATTTTTCTCCTTCTTAGTAGCTGGTGCAGTGCTGTGTTTTTTAACTTTCAGCCTGGGAACAATGCTGATAACACCGATGTTTTTAGTTGTTGCTAAGTAATGTTTACTCCCATCAAGGACTTTCTCAGTCTCATGCTCTGCCAGGGAGGAGGGGAAGCTGGGAGGAAGCAGAGACAGGACACCTGACCCAAACTGGCCAAAGGGGTATTCCATACCACAG
Source organism: Strigops habroptila (assembly GCF_004027225.2). Taxonomy (NCBI): domain Eukaryota; kingdom Metazoa; phylum Chordata; class Aves; order Psittaciformes; family Psittacidae; genus Strigops; species Strigops habroptila. Next base: position 15,517,357 of record NC_044301.2, read on the forward strand.
CACGTCATGCCCAGTATATAAACCGGGGGGAGTTACCCGGAAGGCCCAGATCACTGCTCGGGTTGGGCTGGGTATCGGTTGGCGGGTGATAAGCAATTGTATCCTCTCCCCTTGTTATTTCCCTTATCGTTATTATCATTGGTGGTAGCAGTAGTGGTTTTGTATTACACCTTAGTTACTAGACTGCTCTTGTCTCAACCCGTGGGAGTAAGATTCTTCCGATTCTCCTTCCCATCCCTCTGGGAGTGGGGGGAGGAAGAAGGGGGGGAGTGAGTGAGCGGCTGTGTGGTTCTGAGTTACCAGCTGGGCTCAAACCACGACAGTTCTTTGTGGCGCCCAACGTGGGGCTCGAAGGATTGAGATAACGACAGATCTGATCAGAGTGTGTCTAATCATATTTGTGATAAGGAATACTAATCCCTTTCTACAAGACATGAGAGGACAATCTTGTGATCACTATTAGAGGGGCTCTGCCTCCAGCCAGGTGGAGGAGAGGGATAATCAGGCTTACTGGACTGTGTGGATCAGATGGCCTGGCACATCAGTCCCACAGAAGTATAAGGCTCTAGTAGATACCGGTGCACAGTGTACCCTGATGCCATCAAGGTATTAAGGGGTGGAACCCATTTATATTTCTGGAGTGACAGGAGGATCCCAGGAGTTGACTGTACTGGAGGCTGAAATCAGCCTGACTGGGAGGAAGTGGCAAAAGCACCCCATTGTGACTGGTCCAGGGGCTCCAGGCATCCTTGGCATAGACTGTCTCAGGAGAGGGTACTTCAAAGACCCAAAAGGGTATCGATGGGCTTTTGGTATCGCTGCCTTGGAGACAGAGGAAATAAAGCAGCTGTCCACCTTGCCCGGTCTCTCAGAGGATCCTTCTGTTGTGGGGTTGCTGAAGGTCAAAGAACAAGTGCCAATTGCAAGCACAACAGTGCACCAGCGGCAATATCGCACCAACCGAGACTCCTTGATTCCTATCCATAAGCTGATCCGTAGACTGGAGAGCCAAGGAGTGATCAGCAGGACCCGCTCACCCTTTAATAGCCCCATATGGCCAGTGCAAAAGTCTAATGGAGAGTGGAGACTAACAGTAGACTATCATGGCCTGAACGAAGTCACACCACCATTGAGTGCTGCTGTACTGGACATGCTAGAACTTCAATATGAACTGGAGTCAAAGGCAGCCAAGTGGGATGCCACAAGTGATATTGCCAATGCATTTTTCTCAATCCCTTTGGCAGAAGAATGCAGGCCACAGTTTGCTTTCACTTGGAGGGGCGTCCAGAACACTTGGAACCGACTGCCCCAGGGGTGGAAACACAGCCCTACCATCTGCCATGGATTGATCCAGACTGCACTGGAACAGGGGCAAGCTCCAGAACACCTGCAATACATTGATGACATCATCGTGTGGGGTGATACAGCGGAAGAAGTTTCTGAGAAAGGGAGGAAGATAATCCAAATCCTGCTGAAGGCTGGTTTTGCCATAAAACGGAATAAGGTCAAGGGACCTGCACAGGAGATTCAATTTTGGGGAATAAAATGGCAAGATGGATGCCGCCAGATCCCCACAGACGTGATCAACAAGATAACAGCAATGTGTCCATCAACTAACAAGAAGGAAACACAAGCTTTCTTAGGTGTTGTGGGGTTCTGGAGAATGCACATCCCAAATTACAGCCTGATTGTAAGCCCTCTCTACCACGTGACCCGGAAGAAGAAGGATTTCAAATGGGGCCCTGAGCAACAACAAGCCTTTGAACAAATTAAAGGATAGTTCATGCAGTAGCCCTTGGACCAGTCCGGGCCGGGCCAGATGTGAAAAATGTGCTCTATACCGCAGCTGGGGAGAATGGTCCTACCTGGAGCCTCTGGCAGAAAGCTCCAGGGGAGACTCAAGGTCGACCCCTTGGCTTTTGGAGTCGGGGATATAAAGGATCTGAGGCCAGCTATACTCCCACTGAAAAAGAGATACTGGCAGCCTATGAAGGGGTTCGAGCTGCTTCAGAAGTGATTGGAACTGAAGCACAGCTCCTCCTGGCACCCCGGTTGCCTGTGCTGGGCTGGATGTTCAAAGGCAGGGTCTCCTCTACACATCATGCAACTGATGCTACATGGAGGAAGTGGGCCGCACTAATTACACAACGAGCTCGAATAGGAAATCCCAGTTGTCCAGGAATTCTAGAGGTCATCATGGACTGGCCAGAGGGCAAAGATTTTGGGATGTCACCAGAAGAGGAGGTGATGCATGCTGAAGAGGCCCCACCATATAATGAACTGTCAGAGAGTGAAAAGCAATATGCCTTGTTTACTGATGGGTCCTGCCATATTGTGGGAAAGCATCAGAGATGGAAGGCAGCTGTGTGGAGTCCCCTGCATCAAGTTGCAGAAACTGCTGAAGGAGAGGGTGAATGGAGTCAGTTTGCAGAGGTGAAAGCCATCCAGCTGGCCTTGGACATTGCTGAACGAGAAAAATGGCCAGTACTTTATACTGACTCATGGATGGTGGCAAATGCCCTGTGGGGGTGGTTGCAGCAATGGAAGCAGAGCAACTGGCAACGCAGAAGTAAACCCATCTGGGCTGCTGCATTGTGGCAAGATATTGCTGCCTGGGTGCAGAACCTGGTGGTGAAGGTACGCCACGTAGATGCTCATGTACCCAAGTGTCGGGCCACTGAGGAACACCAGAACAACCAACAAGTGGATAAAGCTGCTAAGATTGAAGTGGCTCAGATGGACTTAGATTGGCAATATAAGAGTGAATTATTTTTAGCCCTGTGGGCCCATGACACCTCAGGCCATCAAGGCAGAGATGCAACATATAGATGGGCTCGTGATCAAGGGGTGGACTTAACAAGGGACACTATTGCCCAGGTTATTCACGAATGTGAAACATGTGCTGCAATTAAGCAAGCCAAGCAGTTAAGGCCTCTCTGGTTTGGAGGACAATGGCTGAAGTACAAGTATGGGGAGGCCTGGCAGATTGACTATATCACACTCCCACCAACCCCCCAAGGCAAGCGCCATGTGCTGACCGTGGTGGTGGAAGCAACCACCGGATGGCTGGAAATATACACTGTGCCCCAGGCCACTGCCCGGAACACTATCCTGGGCCTTGAGAAACAAGTCTTGTGGCGACACGGCACCCCAGAGAGAATTGAGTCAGACAATGGGACTCATTTCTGGAACAACCTTATAGACACTTGGGCCAAAGAGCATGGCATTGAGTGGGTATATCACATCCCCTACCATGCACCAGCCTCTGGGAAAATCGAACGGTACAATGGGCTGTTAAGAACTACACTGAGATCAATGGGTGGTGGGATGTTCCAACACTGGGATACACATTTACCAAAAGCCACCTGGTTGGTCAACACGAGGGCATCTGCCAACAGGGCTGGCCCAGCCCAATTAGAACTTTTATGTACTGTAGAGGGGGATAAAGTTCCTGTGGTGCACATAAAGAATTTGTTGGGGAAGACAGTCTGGGTTATTCCTGCTTCAGGTAAAGGCAAACCCACTTGTGGGGTTGCTTTTGCTCAGGGACCTGGATATACTTGGTGGGTAATGCGGGAAGATGGGGAAGTCCGATGTGTACCTCAAGGGGATTTGATTTTGGGGGAAAACAGCCAATGAACTCAATTGTATGCTGTTGCCTGCTCTATAACACTTTTATAGCCCACCAGCTAGATATCTTCAGGTCACCAGCAACTGACCCTGACTTCCCTCCGATCATCACCTCAACAAAGAATGAATTTTGAGGAAACCAGATGAGCTCAGCGGTGTCATCAGCAGGCAACAACCCAACACTACATACCGTCCCTCCTGCCCTGAAAGACTATTACAAGAGATGGAGCCTGACATCATGGACTGGAAGAATTCAGCAATTTTATAGGGAATGATATCTTTCTCTTTGTGTGTGGGTGTGGGGGTATATATATGTGTATATATGGGACAGGGGTGATGGTGTGTTGAGAGATGTGGGATCTGAGCATGACATGAATGGTATGGAATAAGGGGTGGATAGTGTCTTGGATTCAGCTATAGCAGTCATTTTTCTCCTTCTTAGTAGCTGGTGCAGTGCTGTGTTTTTGACTTTCAGCCTGGGAACAACGCTGATAACACCGATAGTTTTAGTTGTTGCTAAGTATTGTTTACTCCCATCAAGGACTTTCTCAGTCTCATGCTTTGCCAGGGAGGAGGGGAAGCTGGGAGGAAACAGAGACAGGACACCTGACCCAAAGTAGCCAAAGGGGTATTCCATACCATGGCATGTCATGCCCAGTATATAAACCGGGGGGAGTTACCCGGAAGGCCCAGATCGCTGCTCGGGTCGGGCTGGGTATCGGTTGGCGGGTGGTGAGCAATTGTATCCTCTCCCCTTGTTATTTTCCTTATCATTATTATCATTGGTGGTAGCAATAGTGGCTTTGTATTATACCTTAGTTACTGGACTGCTCTTATCTCAACCCATGGGAGTTACATTTTTCCGATTCTCCTCCCCATCCCTCCGGGAGTGGGGGGAGGAAGAAGGAGGGGAGTGAGCGAGCGACTGCGTGGTTCCGAGTTATTGGCTGGGCTCAAACCACAACACCTTTCCAAGACAACAAGGCTTTGACTAACCAAAGATATCTAGGAGAAGTCATTTGCTTTCTCTGGGCTCATTTTTTTTATTGAGGTTTTTTGCTCTCCTTTTTATTAGTGGAGAAAAATGGGATGCTCAGATAATTTCTACAGCACGACTTCTCTTTCTTTTGGCTTTCTCTGCCCTTTTTTGTTGATTTTTAACCAGTTTGGGGCTGATATTTTTGCAAGAGTAAAAACAGCCCTCAAAAACATGGTAAAAAAATTGTAATAAAAGAAAAAGCCTGTGGTTATGAGCAAACCTAGAAAACTCAGCTGACATCAAAAGTTACTTTGAGGTTCATCCTATGGGCTTATCCACACATTTTGCACGCAGAAGATGCCCTAACCCAAAGAGTTTGCATATCCTCCCACCTGTGTGCCCTGTTTTACCTTCAGAACTGGGAACAACTCTTGTTGACAGTTATGAAAATCCAGCATATCTACAGACATCCCCGTCCTTTCATTAACTGTCTCCTAATTAATGTGCAGGCAACTTTTTCATGAACAATGTCAGCAAGGGGAGATCTCTGGTCTGTCACAACACATCACAGGAAACTAGGAGGAAATAACCAATTTGTACTGGATAGAAAGAGCTTGGTTTTGTCTTCCCACTTTTCTAGTTCCAAAGTTCTCTGTTTTACTGTCTTGGGCTATGAGAGTTTTGATGCCATCTTAGGGAAAAAAATCTCTATACACACATTAAAAAAAAAGTGAAAATATTATCATTTTGCTGCACTGCATATTCTACCCCAATGAGCACTTTACCAAATGTAAATAAAAACAGCTTTTCCTATTCTGACTTGTCCCATGAAGCTTTAGTTGAGCCTCTACATAATCCATGGGATTTCTGAAGCTTTTAGTTTTGACTAAGTAATTTGTATGGTTGCCTGAGATGCTTCCGAATGTGCGGTAACTTGATTTTGGTATGCTCCTGACAACCTAATTAAAGCCATGGAATAAAGTAATTTGGCTTAGGTGATTTTTAATTCTTCTTTCCTCCTCCTTTTATTTTTTAATCAAAAGAAACCTTCTGAGTCACATATCTAGGAGATTATTCTAAACAGCACTTTGGAAAGGGCACACTCTGGAAATCCTATATAGCAGTGGAGGAAAGTTGTCACGCATGTGTGTAGAGCTCGTTTAGACTGAATGCCAAAGGTTATGGTACACACAGAAAAAAATCAAATTGCTTGTGATCCTCCTTTTACTGCAGCATCCCTTTCAGGATGATGTAATGAGGAAAAGAAGTTTTCCCCTTCCAAAGCCTTAATGAGGATTTTGGAACAACTGATGAAGGAGCAGCCCTGGGGGGCCCAGTGCTTGAGGAGCATCGAGGGAACGGTACCCTTTGGGGCACCAGCTCTGTGCACAGATCCAGCAAAACCTCATCTATAGTGGGAGCAGGGAAGAGTTTTACTCATCCAGAGGAAACCTACAGTCTGCTACAGGCTACCCTTTATGAGGAGAAACTTGAGCAACACAATGCAAAAGCTTTCCCTCCAACACACACAGTCTATTTGGAAGCAGCAGCCTGTGAACAAGAAATGGCTTTCCTCCTTGCTGTGTCTATATAGCCAACAATAAAGATCTGTGCCTTTTATTGTCATTGTTTGGTACAATAACACACAGACTGAAGTTTGTTTTTCACAGTATCTGGCTAGGCATGTCAACCTGATGTGAATCAAAGACTACATGGTAGAATTAAGCAAATATAATCAGTGTAATATGATTCATTCTTGTCCTGCTGAGCAGATGTTTGAACAGATGTCAGGTAAAAAGAAAAGTGCTGGGGAGTTAGTACATTATTTTAAATGAGTGCATTTAAGAGAAGGGAGTATCTTTATTAATCCCATTTAAGGTGAAGGAGAGTATTTATGACTTTGGTTACTGGAAAGTTATCCTCCCTTTGCCTTTTAGTGGCCAGCAATCACAAGTTCCCCTATCAGAAACACAACAATGTTGGTGGGCTAGGATGCTTGCCTATCAGCCTGCTCTCCTTAAATCTCCATCACCTTGGGAAGCAACATTGAAGACACAAAGTAAATAGAGGGTTGAAAATGTCGAGTCATTATTAGCCTACTATCTGAGGAAAAGGTTTGATTTGGATTGTGCTGTACAGTTGCCATCCTTATATTCTTGGGAGCTTCCTAGGTCCCTTGTTTGCTGTTTGGTAAACATGCTAGCAAAAACCTAGCTTTTCCTGGCATTTCTAAGTCAGCACTAAAAATGAAGAAGTCCTATGATGCACCTGATTGATTAGTCATATAATTATAGTAACTGGATGCAAATCTGGTAATTATGGAGGCAACACTTAGCTAAACACTCATTTAACCATATATCTGCAGACTTAGTAACCACACAGAGATCCCACCACCCAATTTAAAGTCCATAATCATGGCTAGAGCAAACCTCTAGCTTCCACACTTTGCTTGGCCAAGAATGTTTCTTCAGCATTTAAAAGCTGTGCCTCCTTTGTTAGGGAAAACTCCACAAACACTAAAAAAGAACTTGAGCTGATAAAGAGCTCCTTGGAAAAGTGCCTGGAGATGACTAACCCATCTCAAATTCTAGATATTCAGAAGAAAATTGCCTGGCCCACCAGAGCAGCAGTGTAAGACAGGTTGGTGGAGATGGGAAGTGAATTTCTTACATATTCAGTTAAATTCTTGTTTGATTATATTCTAGATTTTAATCAGCTGATAGGAAAAACCTCAGGTTATGGGTGGCCTTACCTTACCAGTTCTATTGGCAGGAAAGCTGATATACTCCAGTAACCACTCTTTAGAAAGGAGAACAAACCAAAACAAATAAATGGGAAGGTTTGGAATGACTTTGCTCCTCCACTCAGCATTTTTATATCAGAAAGGAACATCAAGCCCTTCATCTTTGAGGGTCATTAATTTCTTGAGGGATCCTGGATGGCTTCCCTATGAATCTCTGTGGAGATGATTCTTTTTATAACTATCTCATGCCACTGGGGAACATTAATTTCTCCAGTCAGCACATTCACTCAGCCACCAATGCTGCCTGACATTTACCCTATGATGTGGCTTTGTTAACTTTGTCTGGCTATGCAGAGGCGTCCACATAAGGTCATTCTTTGCAAGAACAAGTAATTCCACAGCCACATTATATTAAGGCATCAATGCTTGGGAAAACCATGCTTCAACCAAATTGCTTTCTTTACTACTCATTACCCTTAACAGTACTTTGCATATTTTTTTCTTATTTTATTCCCTCTCCCCATTTTATTTGCCATCAGAACATATTACAGCTCTGTCCACTGCACACAGAGGAGTTCACACATTTTGGTAACCTTTCAACTGGTGAACACATTTAGATACGAAACACAAGCCTGCGTTGTTATGAGGGTATAGATCTTGCTTCAGCTACATGGCTTGGGAGTTCAATTAGGAGAGCAGCAGCAGTCTGAGGGGTAAAACTCTTCCTAATTCAGATTCGCTCTGCTACTAAGGCAGTCTGGGACCCTCACCTTATCACTTCACCTCCACATGTGCCCAATCCCTTCCCATTCATTTATTTTGCCTATTCCAGAGTCTGGTCCTAAAGTCAGCAAACAGGCTGGATATAGGATCCAGATCCAAAAGCTCCTACCTGGGCTCATTTCCAGCAGTATATTTGTAAAAAGGTTTTGCTGAAGAAATCTTTCAAAGAGCAGCTGGGGGCACAAATGCCCCCACCTTGCCATATTTCAGAGCAAGCTGAAATGATCCCTTAAGCAGAGCAGCATCCCTTCTGTGATCTGGTGACCAGCTTCTGTCCTGCTTTTACCCAGGAGGTGCATCATAATGCTGCTGGTTGACAGGGACCACAGTGATTAATTTTCAAAAACAGAAGAGAGCCAGAAAAGAAATGCTCCAGGCAAAATTCTTGCACACGAAGTGCTCTAGTCCTAAAGGTGTGATGAAAGCATAATCCTGCACATAACCCTTAGTTCTGCTGCCTAAAATAATACTCCAGGATGCTGGCAGGGGAATACTATGCTTCCTGTGAGTGTTTCAGTTCACATTCTCCCAAAAATAACACAGTGACCGTTAACACCTGCACTTTTCAACATTTCCTTGCTAACAACAAGGAGATTAATGGGTTCCATTCAAAAAGACCTTTTTGACCTCATTTATGATATTGAGAAACTCAGGAAATTGCTTGCTAATCCAAACCTTGATAATCCCAGTATTCTTCAAAAAAATCACTGCTTGAAGCATACAGCAGGAGAGCTGTTTTTTCAAGGTAGAACAGGATCCACAGGGCATCACAGTAGGTGGATCCCTGCATTAAAGAGAGATGAAAAGCAGACTGGAGATGCAGGAATAGACAACCTGCAGGAATAGGAGACTGCAGGAAAAGCAGACTGGAGATGCAGGAATAGACCCAACCTGCTGCCCAGTGGTGCAGACCATATGCACAACTTCATTTGACCAAGATTTAGCTCCCATTTTGGAACGCCTGGGAAGATGGGAGTTTGGGAGGGATTCCAGCAGCTCCCCAGGGGCTCCAGTGCTCTCTGGCAGGATTAGACCAGGCTGATCATGCCGACAGATGCCGGAGTGACCCAGCAATGCTTGATCCAGCAGTTCCTGATGGCTCACTGCCACAGCAGTCAGGGAACTTGGCATGAGAACCAGGAGCTGCAGATTAGCTACTTCTGGACTAGTTCAATCTGTGATTTCCAGAGGAAGTTTTCTTCTGTTTTTTCCATGTACAGTTCCAGCTTTCATCCAGTTGCTCAAATGACATCTTAATTACCAAGCTTTGCTAAGCACACACATGAGCTAGGAGAAGTGCAGGGATCAGAACCTGTGCAACTCCAGCACAACCAGAGGGAAAACAAAACAGAAAACCACTGCCCAGGTTCAGCACAGGATGGTCAGGGACACCAGGGTGGCAGCTGCTCACTTGCCACCTTTCAGAGGGCACGCTGAGGATGCTCTTAGAAAAGAACCAGCCTCAAAGAAGGAAGGTTTATACAGAACTGAACTACTTCTATCCTCTTCTATATTTTCCTGCAATCCTATGGGCAAGATCAGCCACCAATTATCCTAGAGGAGCTACAGCTAATAGACATGTGCCTCTCCTGGGGAGGGAGATGGGTATTTCTCAGTGGCTGGAGTGGGTTTTGCAGTGCTAAGCTGCAACATCCTCCTTTTCCCCAACAATGAGCAAGTTAACTTCTGTGCCTCTAAGATGGAGAGAACTGGTTTCCTCTGAAAAGCCCTGGTGGGGAGGGATGCTGAAATAGTGATGAGGCAAAGAGCAGCAGGCAGATGCCGCAGCTCAGGATTTCTGTTTGAGTAAAGCTAACTAGACCCTCCCACTGCCAGGGAAGAAGAGCACATCTAGATGGTGACTCCAGCCCAAAGAGGTCCCAAAGCTTCAAGTGGCCAGACCTAGGCAATACACTCCCAGTGCTGGTTCTCCCTTCCTACTTGCTCTGATCCCTTTGCTTTCATTCCTATCACTTCTCTCTTACTGATCTGTCACCCTTAAATGACCATTTCAGGTCACTGTCTCACCCCTAAGCCTCTGTTCAGCCCAATTAGCAGTCTTAATGAGCTCAAAAATAATATTTTTCCAAGTCAGCATGGGGCACAAAATCATCAGGTGTGGGAGCAGGAAATAACAATGTACCCCCATTGTAGAAAATTTTTACAAATTGTACCAATTGACTTGTTTTGTAGATACCAAGCAGGTGGGGGAGGGAAACTGATGTGGTCATTTTAATCCATTTGCTCAATAGGAAGTTTTCAGGCAGTTTCAAACAATTGAGAAAGTACAGCTGATGTTGAGTATGTACACAACAATTTCCAGCTGAAACACAGAAAGGTCAAGCCATTGAGGGCTGATAGCTGGAGACCATTGTTTGGGAGACCCAGTTCCCCACAGACCTGCAGGAAGCACAGGGCAAAGCCAAAGCTACCCTTGTTGAAGCTTCTGCTTTTTTTTTTCTTTGGTGCCTTTTCCCAAGGCACACTTTGTATGCTGCTTGCAAAACAGAAAAAGTAAGGAGCATTGTAAATACATCAACAGGCATGGGGGGGGGGGGAATACTTTCTGACAATGAAGCATGTGTATGTTTTCCAAATGATGATTTGCACATAATATAGGGGTCTTGGTAGGGTCACCTTGAGTGAGAAAAGATGGTAGGTCTGATCCTGTCAATAAAAAGAGATGCTACATTTATGCAAAGATGGCTTCCAAGGGCATAATCATCTCCCTGATCTATCTAATGATTTATTTCAGCTTGGAAACTCTTCACACTACAGATTTAACATTGAGAAGGATTTCAGTTTGCTATACCGTCTTCCCCTGTGTACCACTTTCTGGGTTGGCCAGACTAAAATTCAAAGAAATATGGTCAAAAGTGAGTAGAAACTTTGCTGTTTCTCTCAAGAAAAAGTTGAGGCAGCCCTCTAAAGCTTGTCCTCAAGTCACTACCTTCTGATACCTTTTTTCCATGTTGCTCAGTCATTCCATTTTGCCAGAGGTAAATTCCTTTACCTTTATATAGGGAAAGTAAGCAGACTACAAAACAAAATCTTGCTTATTGACAGGTATTTGAAAAGTTTGGATTGGCTTTGGACTCAAGCTGCTGTAGCTAAGTGTTGGATCTGCTGATTCACCAGTGTTTGTATCTGACCATCCTCCAAAAAATGACTCAATTCTCTTAAACCATAAACTACATGCCGCTGTCACTGCAAATACACTGAAGATGGACATAAAGCTTGAAACAGTCTCTCGGGCCAAGATCTCCATGTTCTTTAGGTTCCCTAAACAGTGAGAACATCACAAAATTTCTGTGTACAGCTCCCTCAGCTGTGCTATTACCAGGTCCCTTCAATCCCAGTGGTTAGTAGTTGCAATAGCACAAATTGCTCAGCTAAAAGGTAAACTGGGAGATATGAAAAAATATAAAGAAAAAAAAGGTCTGGAAAATAGTGCAGGAAGTTGTTGATTCTGAGCAGAAAAAGCAAAGTTGGCATTTTTATCATAGAAGGATATCAAATCAAGAAATCTTATGAACTCTGAGAGAGTGGAAGGATAGGAGAGTGCTGTAAGAAAATTAAAGGATAACATTATAAAACCTACATGAGGTTTCCTTCAGTGCTATTGCCCGCTATATGTGCTTACTGACTTCTATCCTGATAGAGTGCTTTCCCAAAGCTGAGCATGTGTTTTCATTCAGTCTCTAGAGCCAGCTACAAAGTCACTAGCAAAGCATATCATGATCTCAGACCCAGTACAAGCCCATGCTCCAGTATAGCATAGAAGCATTTGTGCTTCACTGAACTGCGGTAAAGATTTTTCAATATAAAAAAAAGATGAGGAGAAATCACCAAGTTTCAAAAACTGGAAATATTTTACCCTTCAAGAGCAATGAATAAAAGATGAAAAACAAGAAATAGAAGTCTGGCCAGTGCATTACCCCAACTTTACATAGGTTTTATATGGGTGGAACAATCCAATGTTAATTTTGGAGTCTCAGGCTTCCCTTTGTAAGAACAAGAGAATGAAATTCAAGAAAGTCTTCATATTGTGATGGTCCTAAACCTGCATTTACCCTGACTGACACATGGCCTGAAGTCTCTTGGAGGTACAGAATCCATTTCTAAAGAGTTCAAGAACAGTAAACAATCTTAAATTTCCTATCTATCTAAAGCTTTTCTCCAATGGTGAGAAAAGTAGAATCTGAAATTCCTTCCCCGAAGTTGAATTCTAATAAATCACTGAGAAACATCCCTGAATTGAATGATGGACTGCTGATTTACCCCAAGATAAAAGCAGGATTAGGCTCAGGTAGCTTGAATGCAACAAGTCTGAGGGTGGGCAGGGGGAAGGCTGAACACTGATGGGTTTCAAACGCACGAAGAGCCAGACTGCAGCAGTAGCTCCACCCTACCATGAATAATTAAATATTTTTCAGATATTCTAAGAAATGAGATAGTCGATTCAGAGATCATGTTCTACTTGCAATCTCCATAGGATAAAGCAAATTTTCCTCTGTTCCATCTAGCCTCCTCTCCGGGGTTCCTACTTTCTGTGTTGCCTGAATGCCAAGGCAAACACAGATATTCCAAGGAACAGGAGGAATTTCAAAAACCTGCCCTATTCAAGCAGAATAACCATAAAGCTGTTCCTAGATATGCACAGATAATTTTTGTGCTAATCGTAGAGCAAACTCCTCTGCAAAATATTATTCATGGGACTGAACATCAGCCAACTGCAAAAACATTTTCTTAGCTTGTGGATAAACAGTCACACAGTATCTGCTTAAGACAGAAAGGCCTCCACCTCCCAGCATTAATGTAATTTCACACTTTACCAAATAAAACACCCAGAGGTTTCTGAGCTGCATGCAAGAAAATTGCAGCAAATTAAAATGTGCAGCAATTCAGTTTTGTCTAAACTGCTCTGGTCTTTGTTTCAATTTCCTCACCTGATTTGAGCTGAGCTTCTGAATTAGGAACAGTGAATCTGGGATTTATTTATTTAAGATACAGTTTTAGGGAAGGGTGTTATTTAGAGATAACAGGGCAGGGAGAGAGGCTTACCAAGTTCAAGACAAAGGAACTAAATAGGGAGACAGAGTATGCCCAACATACCAGTTTAATCCTGCCTGTCTGCATCCATCTGCTGTCTCATCTTGTGTTTGGATTTGAGACACAATGGCCAGGGACCTCATAACAGACAGCAAACAGAGCCTTTGAAGAAGTCTGAATGTCCATGTTCAGTATCAGAAGTACTTAAAGATTTCTAGCACCACATAGATGAGTTTTTGATCCAGGGCAAGTTCAACAAGGCCACACCATCTTCTCATAAAGCTTATTAATTAGTGCCTTACCAGCCATAAAGAAAGAAGGCAAAAACTCTGCCTTGGACATCAAGGACTTTACTCAGCCACAATCCCAACACAAGTCATCAGTTGATTCTTTGGCTCTCCATGAAGCTGAGTGCGGTTCATCTTGCTGCACTGTCCCCAGAAGAGGACCCCAAAGTCCTTCCCTAACTTTACTGAGACTCTGGGCAAGCCCAAAGGTGTGAGCCAGGTCTGAACAGCACCACATTTCAGGGGTGCTGGAATGTGACCTTTTAATCCTGGTCCATTCAGGAGAGAAGGAACATCTCTGTGCAGGCCTGTTGTATATGTTTTGCCTCATTTTTCATCCTGTTCTTGACATTCAGATCAGATACCTCAAGCCCTAGAACATTTAATTATAGCTCATGCCATCATTTACCTTGTCCACTAAGCCTTTGATTACATTAGGCAAGAAAGAAAGTTTCATCTATGTTATCCATTTATTCCTTAGGCTGAAAATAAAAACAGAATTGGCTAGAAAGAGATGATAGTTTTCTTCAAGACAGCTGAAGGAAGCATGAAAACCACTGTCCAGGATATCTGGAACTTGGCTGGTTCTCTTCTCTTCCCCGAGTTTGCTTACCAAATGATTTTTGTTTATTTTATAAAAAGTCTGTTCCTCTCTGACAGGTGTCCTATAGGCAGAAAATGTGTCTTGACTAGGGACACATGAGGGAATTAGTTCTGGGTTTCTTCTAGGGAGTAATGGGAGTTTATATCTGCTAAAGGTCTGTGCATGGGCAGCAATATTCCTTTCTATGTGTAAGTTAATGATGTGATGCATTCAGGCACAGAACTTCAGGAGTGATAAAGTTATTGAGAACTGAAAGGCTACAATAAAAATGGAAGTGAACTTGCGGTGACAGGTGAAATAGGATCTTCGGAACCATGAATTAACCTGAACAGAAAAATCAAGTCAGGTTTGCAAAGGTTTGGCAATTTCAGTATGGAGTTTTACAAATCCAAATTAAAAATATCCAAATATCCAAAGTCCAAATTACAAAATTAAGAGAGTCGAACAGGCAGTTAGCCAGCATTCACCCAACTTTTACCTGTGTTTTGTTTAAAAACACTTGGTTATCATCAGTTGCATAAATTTAATTCAAGCTTAAGTATTCTGCAAGTTTCTCTAGTGAAAGAAGGTGGATGAGTCTGCTCTAGCTGTAAAAAGTGTTTACCAAGAGCAGTGCTGCTCACTTCCACCCCTGCCATGGATGCTCTGCAAAACCTTGGGATCCCTGCCACTTTGGGTGAGCCCAGAGTCACTAGAGCTGAAAAATCTCAATTTCATTGGATACGCTTAAATAAAAGGCACCATCCAACAACAACAGGAAGATTTACTGCATGAGCCCCTGCAGCTTTTTAGTTTAAGTAATACCTGAACAGTAGTAACAAGAGGGTGGTATAAAGATACAGCCCCCATTCACTCATCCTTAGGACCAGCTTACATGCTCACCTGACTCCATGATTAACCAACTCAGCAGAAAAGTGAGCCCTACAAAAATCATACAGCAGTTTCTACTGGCTCAGTCAGGTCGGACAAGTCCTAGGGCCAGCAGAAGGGAAAGGATGGAGGCAACATGGCAGGGTGGGAGGAAAGGCAGGATTGCCGTGGCAGTGATGGAAATTAACTTACATTGTCACACTGCACCCACAGTATTTTGACATTAGGTTGTCATCACTGAAATAATTTCTGATTTTTCTGCCTCTTATTGCAATGTCATCCAAACCAATTTATTATACAGAAATTCAATGCTTAATGCTTCCTTGAAGGGTAAGCCTTTATAGGAGTTAACATCTCCTAGATGGTAAAAGCTAATGAGCCAGAGTTGTTCTTCACTCTCCAGAGCAAGCTCAAGGAAGAAACAGCAAAGGAATGAATCAGCAAGGGCTGGGAAAGGGTATCATCAGATTAATAGTACAAGTCAAGAGAGGACAGGGAGTAGCCGTACACATCGCCCGCAAAATTCAATATAACAAAGCACCAAGAGTCATGCTTAACTTTAAATGCATCCCACTCAAGTTGCTTAATCACTCTAATAAACACGAGTGGCCTCAAGCATTTAAATGCTCTATTAAATTAGAGTACTCTAGAACCAACACTGCCAGCAGAACAGACTCCTTTGCACCCACAGGTAGGAGTCAATCAGTATTTCCAAGAAGTTTTGTAGCAAATTGTACCTTGAGCAGAGATACCAGGACCCTCTATGGAAATTATTTTTGTATCTCTTATCTCTCCTTCAAACTGCCTGTTTGGAAGCCTTGTTTTGAAAGAAAATGCAGAGGAAGAACCCTGTTAAGCAGATTTTGTAAATAATGGGCAGGTTTTATTGATTTGGAGAACAAAATTTTGAATTTCACCTCACACAATGGTTTTTGTAGGTCCCTGGCACTACAGGACTCGGTGGGAAGGCTCTTCATGAGCCTTCCTAATTGGGGTGGTGACTAATAGGTGGATGAGCTTTCTTTGTCCTAGCAAAGTTTCCTTTACTGCTGCAACTGCACAGCATTAAATTCAGAGGAACAGCAACCAACTAACATGAAGATCTGCTCCTTGGGACCCATCAGACCCATCATGGTCACCTTTGGGATCTAAGAAATCAGAGGGAAATTCTTTAATGCTGGTGGGACATTTTAACAATAGATGAAAGGAATGAACCCAAGCTCAGCCAGCCATTTAAAGTGTCCTTAGCATATTTCAATGAGAGCTTCCATGCTATCCAATGTGTGTCAAGCCATCCTCTTGGCCTGGCAAGCATTCAGATGGCAGTTCCCCTCCTCCCCTCCACAAGTTGAGAAGAGAGAAGTTAGAAAGTGACATGACAAATCTCCAGTCCTCTCTGAATATATTTTATTAATATGGCAATTAATATCACAAACCAGTGCCTACTTCATAAAAGCAAATTCAATGTTGGTAGGAATGTAGAGTGCAAGTGATTTAGAAACTACAATTTCTTGGACAAGGGCATACTTAAAAAGCATGATCTCATAAATCTACAGTTTCTCCACATTTTTAGGTTGTGTATATGAGAACTCCCACACCAGACAGCAGGATGTGTAACATTAACTCCATGAACCCCAGTCACATGATGGTAATTACTGAAGACCTTGAAACAAAAAACCTAATAAATTCAGCATTAAGAGCACAGCTCCTGTTCAGTTACTCATAGTACAGAGCTGAACTTGGCCAGAACCCATGTATGGAAAGGTCTTATCCTTTAAAGCATCTTGATTTCTCAACACGTTGCTGATCATTTATCTACCTCTGTCTACATATTGGACAAAAGATAGTCCACCCAAGTGTCTTTGAAGGGCTAAAAGCATCTAACCCAGCAGATGCTGGCTCCTAATTCCTTTGGCCTCGTCAGAAATTCAGCATCAGTAGCTTCAATAGGGAGGAATGATTAAGTCCAGCTCAGTGAAGCTTTGCTTTCCAAATACAGAGGTTCTTTAGAGCACAGAGTTGAGTAGCTTGGACTTACTTGAGTAATGTCCCATGGACCACATGTATTCTGGTGAAAAGCTGCTTGAAATAGGGAAGCAGGTAAATTGGCAGGAATGAGGTGGCAAGCACTCAAGAGGAGGGAGAACAGTAGGAGCAGAAGTATTCACCACCCACTGCAGTGGATGAGAAGCACCCACAGTTTAGCATCTCCCCAGGTCAAACTCCTACAAATGAATGCAGGTTATCATACTAAAACTTCCCTGTCGTCCTCTTTCCAGAGCCATCGACGGAGGTTACTATAAAGGAAAAGCAAGAGAGATTCTTCTCTTTGCTGCTGCTGTGGGTCTCTGATTCCTGGTGTGGTCTGTGCATGCCTGGTGCTATGACTCATTAACTGAACAGAGTACAGCTTGCCCCAACGTTCGACTCTTCTGCCATGGGTAAAGCTGCCAGCTCTTTGAAGGAGATAATAGGTCCACTGCTTGGCCAGGGCAAATTGGCACCTCTCCACCATCTCAGAGACTTACATATGTACTTTTTAAATGGAGCAGTCATTAAAATGATGCTTAACTCTGATAATTGCAATTATCCCATTCTTTCAGTGGCCTACTGTAAACAGAGAGTTCACTGTCTTGTCTTTTGCTCTAGCAACAGAGTCATCTGTCTCAGGACTTCCTCTTTGGCAACAGGTGATCCCATCTGAATCACTACCCAGCTCTTGCTTCATCCTTAGACTCTGATGGTCTGATAACATTTATTCAGGACTATAAGCAATTAAAACAGAGATAACACATTAAAACAATCTCAATTTAGAGTCCATCTTTAAATGATTATTTACAGCTGATTGGGAAATGGAATTTCTGCTCTGCAGGAAAGTCACACATTTCAAAATTCCCTTTCATCAAGACTGGAATGCAATCTGAATTTGGTTTAAATTGCACCTTAGTTGGACTTTGGCACCTGGGACTTGGAAACTGCTTAATGTCAGTCATCACTCCTTCCTAGAGAAAAGTGCAGATGTTTCCACATGGGGTGACAGAGTAGCCTCCATTAATATGCACTCAGCACCATCCCATTAATTAGACTCAGGCAGAATCCCTACTTTCTACCCAAAGCCTCCACATGGGCATGACTATGCCCAGACCACACCTAACATAGGAAGACTGTACAGGACAAGCCCAAAGAGACACAAGGGCAGAAAACATGAACTTCTGCCCAGTAGAGCCAGCACTTGTCCATGGAAGAAGAGTTGTAAGTCTGAGACTTTTCTGTACTGGATGGAGATGAAATCTTATCTCCCTTTTTTCATGGGAGGAATCCACCCACCAATTTACAGGGAAGGTCACAACAGGCTTTTCCCCATCCTCTCCTATTGCATATGAAGAGAAAGCAGCAGTCAGTGAATGCAAGAAGTCTCACTTTGCACATCAGGGAGATGAGACAGATTTCCCCAACAGAAGAGCACTGTGGTCTCCTCACTCCTTTCACATTGCACACAAGATGAATCAGCAGACCCTGAATGCCCTTCTGTAGTGATAAATTCAACTGATACAACAGGATCTAAACTTATGGGGAAAACCACTGTGATGACATCAGAATGAAGTATGACCATGTTGCCATGAAGTCACTCTTCCTATCAGATTGGAAAATAGATTGTTCTTGGAAGTAGTGCTCTTGCAAAAATTTTGAACTGACATTTATGGCCAAAACCATGCTCCATCATCATCTTTGACCAAGTTCACTGTCACTTTTGGTCATTACCCACTACTTACTTTCTGCGCCTCCAGCAAAGCAGAGATATCATTAGAGCTGATGTGATTTTTGACCAAACCCCCCAGTGTTCAACAAAGTTAAATACATACGTGCACATAACTGCTGCTCTCCAAGCAAGATTCTGCAGTACAGCCTTGGGATATTTCCAAAGAATGGGATTCTGAGGAAGACAACAGTAGTGCTGGGTCAAGATTTCTCAGGAGCACAAGCAAGGCCAAGCTGCTGTCTCAAGGGTTAAGGAGCATGGTTGGATGAGGACCAGATGCTCCTCCATCTGAGGATGCAGAAATTGTCTCCCAGTTCCCAAGTCTATATAGGTGGGTGTCTTGCTGCTCTCCAGCCATGGGCTGGAGCAAGAGCTGGCCACTCACTCCCCTAACTCTTTCTCTTGGAGTTGGTGGGGATGTGGCTCAGTCAGGGGGGCTGAAAGGAGACTGTAGCACATGATGGTCCCATCCCCAGTGTGGATAATGGAAGGCCTGAAATCCTTTGCTGTGCTGCACAATTAATCTGCTGCAGTATTTGGACATGCCTTAAATTTTTGTCCAAGTCAGGACTGAAATCATGGCTATTAAAAGCACCATTCTTCACCTACATGCTGTAAAGGGCTCTTCTTTCACAACCGCTCGAGTGATAGGTCATTGCTCAACTGCCTTTACAGAAAAGCTATTTTCACTAAGTTCCTTGCAAATCAAATGACTTTCTGGTTTATTGAAATTGCATTGGCTGGAGTACCCTTGTCATCACCAAGTACCTTTGACTCCTATGGCAAAACAGCCCCAAGGAAGTTTGCCATAGCTGAGCAGGTGGGGAAAGAGGGAACATTGGCCTTTTATCAGATGAAAAGACATTTCTGAAGTGCTCCTGAGGAAGAAAATCAGAATATGGGCTCTGATTCAGCAAAGCACTTAAGTACATGCTTTAAGTCAAAACCTTGCTTAATTCCTTTGACTCCAGTGGGATTTAAGCAAAAACTTAAGACTTAACTGAATTTGGGTCTAAAAATTCCTTTGACTTTCTTTCTTTCTGGATTATAGTGAAAGAGAGTGGTTATAGTGCATGCCTTGGGAAGCAGAGGGGTGATGAACTGTGATGTACATTCAGGCTAATGTAAAGCTTTAAAAAACACTTGGCAGGAACTGAGTGATAAATTAAGTTGCTCAACTGGTTGTGCTTTGCAACCAAAGCCATTGTTTTCCAAAAGCTTGAGCATTATAACTTCCCAACTGGCCTCAACTCTGCTGTATCCTATCAGAAGAAACTTTACACTTGATAAGTCCTCTAATATGCCAGGGAGAGTTCCTCCCTCCCCTCATGCTCTCCTCCTACCTCTTTAATAAGCATCACCATTAGCTTTAAAGTACAAAGGGAGTTCACTTTGCAAGCCTTTGCGTTCTTTGCATGTTAGGATAGCTAAGGAGCAGTTCAAAAAGCAATCTGCCCAGAAAACACAGTTTATTAGTCCCAGAAGTTTCGTTTGCTCAGGTCAGACTGAAAGCTTGGCTGAAGATACAGTAGAAATTTTTCTCTGTCAGGCAACAGAAAACAGTACAAAGAACCCAGCTGTTAGGTCTTATAGCCCAGGCCTCTAATTAAAACAGTGGAAAATTAGATAACTTCACAAATTCATCACTGCCACCACTAGATGTCAAAAAAAGCTTGGGGGTTACCACCCACCTTTTGTTTATGTTGCTAACCAGTGTCTCCACCTTGTGTGTGTGCATGCATGCACAGAAGAGTTTTTCTCCCTTCCCCCTGCTTTCAGCCACTTTCTGTACCTCATTCAAGGAAACTTCTGATGAGACTAGAAAGTAGGCTGTAAACCAGGTTTGCAGACATGCCTTCCTGGACAGATTTTCAAAAGGGTTCTGTTCCTACAAGGGAAAATGAAAAAGGCTCAATTTTATTGTTCTTAAAGGAAAGGAAGAGGCATTATTCTTCACAAAGATACAAGATACAGTCAATGCAGTGCTGCTGAACGTCTGGCCTGAGGTCAACAAATGTCACTCGTAGCTTGCTATCATCTCCATATTAAAAAAACCCAAGCAAAAAATACTTCTGTCCCCTAAAATAAAGGGGGGAAAACCTTGTAGTGCAGACACTTAAACAGCCAAAAAAAGAAAGCTTCCATTCTTTGAAAAGTTAAATTTATGTTACAGCAGATGAGTTCAACAGCTCTCAAGACAGAGCAATTAAAAATGTCTCTTGTATTAAGCCTTGCTTAGAGAGAAAATCCTCTTCCAAAGAACAAAGAAGAGACTCACACCTTAACCATACAGAGCATGAACCAGCTTCTTATGCAGAAGTTCTGGCACAGGGGACTGTGAGGGAACAGACCATGGTACCACACAGGACAAGAACCAGGTTGAAAACACAAACATTTTAAGAATACTTAAGTGGACAACAAGTTTAAGGCTGCATCTGGGAACTGGTCTCAGCTTAGCTTTCATTTGGGACTGGAGCATGGCAGATGCTCCCATCTACAGCAGGGAAACCCAAATGAGACAGCCAGCTCTATGGTTTGGTTTTTTTTTTTTTTTGTTACAGACATTGTCACAACACCTGAATATCTAAATTTGTGAGCAGAGCCCAAGCAGCCAAAGCTAGTGAAGGCAGTAGGTTGAGATCTCTCCTGTCCCACATGTCCATGCAGAGGCGGGCTGGGGCACCAGCAGCCCATGTTGCATTTCTGCTTTCACTTCCCTGCTCTCCTACAGCACGTGCACTTGGAAAGGGTGGAAAATGAGCACTGTTTTGGCATAAAAGGTAGGACTGCCAGAGCATGAATAAGAATAGAGCTAATCAAGACAATCTCCAAGACAAAGAGGAAGATCAGGTATACAGCTACTTCAAGACACAGGATGCCACTTTTACATTAATTCATCATTTAGTTTGCATTCACAGAGCAGGAATAACTACAAGCCCTTAATTCGCCTCCCTAGTGAAATGAAGCACGTTTGCTTAAAACCATTGCAAAGGCTCCATGTAAAGCACACATAGTTGCTTCAACCAAACACTTCACCTTATAACAAAGGTGAGCTGGGAGCGTTCAAAGTCAGCTCCCAGCATCTCAGAAGTGGCTCCATCAAAGGCTTGTGTGACCTTACACTATGGCTGCTCCTCAGGTGGCCCAAACATGTACCCATCTCCCCAAAGGATAGAGCTAAGGGTGAGCACATGCCTACACACAAACCTTGCTGAAGTCACTCCTGCTGCAATCAGAGCTATATGGCTTACAGCAAGCCAAATCGACCACAGCCCGCGGCGTTTTGCAGTGATTTATGTCTTTGGCTTTCTATAATTGGCAAGATCCTTCTAAAAACAAAAAGCACCACCAACAACCCCTTCCCAGTTCTCACCAACAAAAGGTAAAGACATTGAGAAGGACAGCATTCTCTTGTCACATGTTAACTTCTAAATCTTGAGTCTTCCTTTGTACTCTGACAGTAATTTC
The DNA here is from genome assembly GCF_004027225.2 of Strigops habroptila. NCBI lineage: Eukaryota > Metazoa > Chordata > Aves > Psittaciformes > Psittacidae > Strigops > Strigops habroptila. The sequence continues at coordinate 15,539,533 of NC_044301.2, forward strand.
ACATATAGACATGGCTGCCAAGTGAGGTTTGTTTGATGTTCTTTCCTGCCTTTGTAATAGAGTTTCCTTTTAAGCAGGAGGAGGCAAAGGGAGAGGGGATGACAGGGGCTTATAAACATGGAAAAGACACTTTTTGGCATAAAATTCATGCTGCATTTTAAATATTTCTCTTTTCTCTCTTCCCCCCCCCCCCCCCCCCCCCCCCCCCATTAAACTGTCCACCTTTGGGATTGTCAACTTGGAAAATATTTAAAAAGCACAGAAAGGAAAATCATCATTGCTGGAAAATATTCAAAACACTGGGAAGCCAAGGCTGTTTCACACAAAAAATAGCCCTTAACCAAATCCTCTGCAAATTCTGGAGTTATGTCAGTATTACTTCCTCTCCTCTGAAAGGCCAAACTGCCACTGATGCATCTATGGCAGCTGCAGTCAAAGAAGCAATGAGTGAGTTGGTTCTCTCTGAAGTGACCAGGTTTTGGCTAACTTATGCAGTCCATATGAGAAAGGCCACAATACTCATGCTAGGTCTTATTATTAAGGTTTGTAAGACAGCTCCCATGTTCTCCATTGATAACACAAATCTAGTGATGATCTGGCCTGCTAGGACAATAGGCAGAGAATTGCCTATTAGAGCTGTTATCTTATGCCATGCAATAAGTTATCTCAAAGATCTAAGTGCCATCCCCAAGGTTACACAAGAAAATAATGAGAGAAGGAAGCAGTTGTCATCCAAAAAACAGCCACCTGGTCCTCAAAGTCACCATGCTGATGTTCCCACACCCAGTGCCAGAGGACCAGACCTGGGGTACTTTCACATCCAGAGCATGAGAATGACTAACTTAAAACACCACATGACCAAAAGGACACATCATAATTGCTCTAAATGCAACAGAGGACCTAATTGTATTATCCCAGGAGCAAGCCTGAAGGAAGTATGGGATGTACTTGGAAGTACACCTGCCAAGCCCAGAGAGCTCCTAGCCACCAGTGGCTGGTGAACTCAATGTTCAGTTTGACTCAGCCACCTGCTTTGTCTTCATTTCCTGAAGCTTGGTCAGAGCTAGAGTTTCTCAAGAAGGATCTACATGTCTCCCTGCTTTTTAGAAAATAATGTATGTGCATTTCATTTATCCCCATGACTGTTTTCTTTAGATTGCTCTTGACACTACACACTTTTCCTGACACATGAACCACCACCCCTCCTTGATAAATTTATATGCCTTATAAACAAAAGCTAAAAAATGCAGCCAACAGCCCTGCCAAATTGAGCATATAGAAGAACAAGATGATGTCAATGGATTTTTTTTTTTTGATAGAAGCACTAGAATTTGAAGCAGAAAGATCCATTAGCCCAGCTAATGAGGGATTGTTCCCTATAGTATATCCCACTCAGCACTAAATGACTCAAATTACAGCCCTTCCAACACTTCCCTAGGGAAACTATTCCACAGCCTAATAGATCACACTGTCAGGAGTTTTCAGCCAGCTGTGTTTCAAAGGCTACAAAATGCGCTTGAGTGTTTGACTTAGAAACTCTTTAAACAGTTTTTGACTCTCATACTTGCAATACCACAGGCATGACTTCAGCTGTTGGACCACACCATTCAAGTGCTGCACACCTTAGTCCTGCACATACACTCCCACGTGCCAGGATTGGGCTCACACAACTTTGCTATGCAAGGAAAGGAGACCTGGTGAGTGATGCTGTATGGGGAACTGAAGCCTAAATTGTCTTGCGAGCTTGGAAGATTTGGGCTGACATTAGTCCATGGAGAATTATTTGGGGGGGGGGAAATCAGGGTATTTGATGCCACCAGGTTGCCAAGAAATGTCTACAATGCTACTAGAGATCCTGTTTGCATTCTGTGTTGAACTGTGGGCCCAGGACCAGCAGTCAAGCTCCTGGTTTTCTTCAGGTGGCCTTCTCTTAGCCTGGCTTCAGAAAATATGTAAATCCCATCTAGCTGTGCAGCAGGTGGGATCAGAGCTGACTGCTTTGCAGACCTGATTTTTCTCCCAGTCCCCATCATCATTGGCCCAACGGCATCACTATAAAATCAGGGCAGCTGAAGGCACTGGACCCGTTTGTCCTGGGAATAGAGCCAAAGGGAGAGCTTTTTTGTGTACTGCTAGAGCTGGAGGTATCCCACTGGAAGGGCCAGAAAGGCTCTAGAGAGCTAGTCTTGAAGCAGTAGCTTGAGGTATTGATGTTGTATGTTGAATCAATGGTAATAGTTGAAAAACTGGTGCCAAATTTAAAAAAAACAAACAAAAAACAACAAAGAGAATAAAGCCTTCCAGCATCTAGAAATAACATATTGCTCTTCTGACAGAACAGGTTTAATGCTTTATCCACAGATGATACACTCTGGGATGATGCATTGCTTGGGAACACTTCATAGCATCTTGTAGGATTATTACAGGGAAGCAGAATACAGTTTTTACTGAAGTCTTCCTAGGACAAGTTCATTATCCAGACAGCAATATCAGACCCAGATAAGTTACCTCCTTCAACACCAACTTTCTCTCTAGAAGTTTTAAATACAATATCTCAGTTTTCTTTGAAATAGAGATTTTGGCAAAGCTTTGAGATATTTGGAAGCAGGCAGAAGGTAAATCATGTCTCATCTAGAACAAGCCCCTTTTGTCATCATCTGCATTAACATAATGCTTGTTATCTGCCAGAATCATGTTCTGCTAGATGCTGTACAAATACACAACAGAAGTGGGACCCACTTTACTCTGAAGCTTATAATCCACTTGAGCTAGGACTTAAATGTTCTGATTTTATACCCAAAAAAACCCCAGGATAAAATATGCTCTTCAGTTACCACCCCCATCACCAAGAGGGGAAATATCACTTCTAAGGATGAAATGTGATAACAGGTCTAACAAGTGAAGTAACTGACACCTGGGTCAGGCAATCCCAGGTACAGGTTGGGCAGAGAAGAGATTCAGAGCAGCCCTGAGGAGAAGGACTTGGGGGTGTTGGTTGATGAGAAACTGAACATGAGCCAGCTTCAGTGTGCGCTCGCAGCCCAGAAAGCCAACCGTATCCTGGGCTGCATCAAAAGAAGCATGACCAGCAGGTCAAAGGAGGTGATCCTGCCCCTCTACTCTGCTCTTGTGAGACCTCACTTGGAGTGTTGTGTACAGTTCTGGTGTCCTCAACATAAAAAAGACATGGAGCTGTTGGAGCAAGTCCAGAGGAGGGCCACGAGGATGATAAGAGGGCTAGAGCACATCCCATATGAAGACAGGCTGAAGAAGTTGGGGCTGTTCAGCCTGGAGAAGAGAAGGCTGCATGGAGACCTCATAGCAGCCTTCCAGTACCTGAAGGGGGCCTACAAGGATGCTGGGGAGGGACTCTTCCTTAGGGACTGTAGTGGTAGGACAAGGGGTAATGGGTTCAAACTTAAACAGGGGAAGTTTAGATTAGATATAAGGAAGAAGTTCTTTACTGTGAGGGTGGTGAGGCACTGGAACAGGTTGCCCAAGGAAGTTGTGAATGCTCCATCCTTGGCAGTGTTCAAGGCCAGGTTGGACGGAGTCTTGGGTGACATGGCTTAGTGTGAGGTGTCCCTGCCCATGGCAGGGGGGTTGGAACTAGATGATCTTAAGGTCCTTTCCAACCCTAACTATTCTATGATTCTATATAAACTAAGACTTCAGATGTGTGCAAAATGCACTCACTTTCTTGGCAGAACTGATTTTTATGCAACTTAGGCAGTGAAGTTACATAAGGCATCCCTCCTCATGCACTTTACTGGGAAATAAATACGTCACTGAAATTCCTGTGCAGTTAAAGTAGAAGTGGACAGTTGAGAAATGTTTACATGAGAAACCAGCCTGAAGCAAAACCTCTAAGGTGCTGGTTTCCCTCCCCTCTCCCAAAAGACTTTGCAGTGGTTTGAAATCCCTATACTGATTTGGCTAAAGTTTTTTGCAAACCATCAGATTTTTATAAAGTATCACACTTTCATCATCAAAGTCAACAGAAACAAGATGAGGATTTCGGCACTACAGATGTTTGACACATTTCAGATCTATGAAAAGGGAGAATCTAAGCATTGTGGCTTAAGCTGTTTCTCTAGCTAGAGGCAGGCATTGATGGTCCAACAAAAATACTGGGCATGACTTCTGGGAATTAGGTCTGTTCTTCGATAGCTCTCACACAGGTTTTTCTTCTTGTTTAGGTAACATTATACCATGTAGATATGAAAATGAGCAGCTTTAATCAATTCCACTTCGCACAAAATACATTGAACAGGCTCCGGGAAGGAAAGATGACAGAGGGGATTACTGTAGATGCTGGCTTCAGATAGCACTGCATTCCTTCTACCACATTAAGCTGCTTTATACCATGCCATGACTTGACAAGATATGATAACGTAATACGATAGGACATGATACCACATAGCAGCAGCTGAAAGAGGAAGAAAAAAAAGAGGAAAGTAAGGTTTTGTTTGGGAAAGGATTATCTGTTTCTGATGAGGGCATTCCCTCCAGCAGTTGGGTGGGTATTCAGTCAGAAGGGTCTGCTAAAGAAAAAGCTAGCTTTGAGTATCCTCTGGACTTCTGAACACTGCAGATCTAAAAGTATTACAAGCAACTTTTCACAGTCTGCTAACTAACACCTTGTAATCAAGAGAATAAAACTCAAGTGCAGGCTGAAATTTTTCTTTCCATATATCCAATCCAAACATTGTTCTGTTTTCTTAAAGGATTAGTAATTATTATGACAAATAACATTGCTTCAACCCAAGCTACTTTGCAATTTCTTATGAGCTGCTTCCTCAGACCTCACACTGCACAAACTTGGTGGAGCAACCACCACTTTTGTCACAAGTTTGGAGAATCATAGTTGGTCACCCTGGTATCTATAGAAGGAAAACAATTATTTTACTTATCGACTGACCAAAACAGGGCTGGCTTCATCTTATTTCATCTCCAAATTATTCCTCTACTCTGATTTAACCCATTAAAAGTTACATCCATTTCTAGATGAAAGGTATCCAAACCTTAAGTTCTACAGTTTGGCAAAGATGCTTTCAATTTTCTGAAATATCTTGGTTATTTTAGTCAAACCACCTGCCAAATTTAAGTCCATATAGCAAGTACTCAGTCTCCTATAAAAAGAAGAAGAAGGAGGAGAGGAGGAGAAAAAGAAAAAAAAGAAAAAAATTTTCAGTGAACGCACTCCCAAAATCCACTGATCTTTTCTTAGAATGCATTTCTACAACCTACTCTGTTGCAGAAGGCACGGTTACCAGATTGACAACTACTATGGAAGGAGGAAGAGTTTCTTTTGAAAGGTATATTCTAAAAAACCCAACAATCCTTTGGAAAGGCCATGAAAGCAATGCACTGGAACAGAAACTGCCCATAGCAAATGTGCTCACTAAAATGTGAGTGCTCATTTAAGTGCTTTCCTGAATCAAGGCCTAAATTCCTGTTTTTATTCAGCTTAGTAGCAGTGACAGAAGGATTATTTTATAAAATGGCTTTTCGGTGTTGTTTCAGCAGCTCTTACTAAGATTTGAGCAACAGTCCAGGTCCCATTAAACTCTCTGTGAGGAGATGGGACCAAACACTGAAAATTGATTCTTAACATTTGGCAACACCCCTTAAAAATAGATTAAGTCTATCTTAAATGGTTGTCACCAAACCTCAAATGCTGGGAATTACAGCACTGAAACATTTTGAGATCTGGGTGAGGTTGTACCTGTCACCTGAAATAAGGACATGCCTTGATGTTGAGCTGCTGTGAGCCAGGTTTCACCCCTTTCACCCCAGGTTTCAGCACTTGGAAGCTGCAACCCATCATCATCAATGCTAGGCATCTCACAATGCTCAGGGAATGTGACTGATGGGATCCACAGTATCCTCCAGTTGTTCTTAGATTTCAGTGTTCTAAATTCCAGATTTCAAACCTGGGCCCAGTCCTTACTATTCTAAGATTTTTCTATCGAGACTATCATTATATAAATCAACATCTCATATACCACAACCACAGCAAACACTAGCATCTACCTCATAAGGGTGGGGATGGGGGAATGGGAGAAGGGAAAAAAGTAATCAGTTGGATTCTCAGTATCAAGCCTGAGTGCTCTCATAGAAAGGGATTTGTTCATCACAAAAATTGAATTCACACCATTTCCCTGATCCAAGAAGACAGATGACATCAGACCCTTGGCAGAAGGTGCTTTAGAGAAGACTCTAATCCATGTACTGACAGGAACATTCACTGGAGCTATTGTTTACACTCTGTGTCCAAGGTTTGACCATGGCTTGAATATGGACCTCATCCTAACTGACAGCAAAAATGTTTTGTGGCAACTGACAAATGAGGTGGTACCCTATAGATTTAAGGGTGATTGTGATATACAACATCAGCCTAAGAGCCTGAAGAGAATAGAGTATAAGGGTTGACACTAAAAGACTAGTTGGGCTCAAAACAGCAACATGGGCTACATACTTCCAAGACTGCTGTATCTTCATCTCTGCCTACGGGGAAAAATAAATGGATATGTTGGATCCAATCTGTGTTCCCTGTTGTATTTTATCACTGCTTTACATGCTTACAACTCACAAGTGAATAGATAAGGGTGATATAAAGTTATCTAGAAGAAAAACACTGGATTCTTTAAGGCATTGAGCACTGTAAAGGAATCATTTCCAGCAGGTCAAGGTTAGATCTAATGGGCTTTATTCTGAGCCCTTTGCAGCTGACAGTGCTTAGCAATTAGGCTTATCCTCCAGCTTCAAGGCAGCTGAATAATAAAAAGTCCTCTACCATTCTATTAAGAATGAAAATTGGTGACCATTTCAGCTTCCTCTTGGAAAAGAAATTAGAGGATAATCATAGAATAGAATCGACTAGGTTGGAAAAGACTTTTAAGATCATCAAGTCCAACCATTACCCCAGGACTGCCAAGACCACCGCTAAACCATATCACTGAGGGCCTCATCTACACGGTTTTTGAACGCTTCCAGGGACAGTGATTCCACCACTTCCCTGTAACGCCTGTTCCAATACCCAATTACCCTCTCTGTGAAGAAATTGTTCCTAATATCCAATCTAAACCTCCCCTGGCACAGCTTGAGGCCGTTTCCTCTTGTCCTATCACTTGTTACTTGGGAGAAGAGACTGACCCCCACCTCACTACAACCTCCTTTCAGGTAGTTGTAGAGAGCAATAAAGTCCCCCCTGAGCCTTCTCTTCTCCAGACTAAACAACCCCAGTTCCCTCATCCATTCCTCATAAGACTTATTCTCCAGGCCCTTAATCAGCTTTGTTGCCCTTTTCTGGACCCACTCCAGCACCTAATTCTCCTCTCCCCCCATGTTCCAGCAATATCTCCCTGTTCAGCCAGGCTGGTCTCTTCTCCACCAGTTTGATTTTTGGCACATAGGGACTGCCTGCTCCTGCACCTTAAGGATTTCATTCTTGAAGAGTGTCCAGCCTTCCTGGACCCCTTTGTCCTTCTGTAATGTTTCCCAAGGAACTCTGCCAATCAGCATCCTAAACAGGCCAAAGTCAGCCCTCTGGAAGTCTAAGGTGGAGGTTTTGCTGACTTTCTTCCTGACTTCTCCAAGGATTGAAAATTCAATCATTTCATGATCACTTTGCCCAAGACGGCCTCCAACCATCACATCACCCACCAGTCCTTCTCTATTTGTGAACAGCAAATCTAGCCAGGCATCTCCCCTAGTTGGCTCACTAACCAGCTGGGTTAGGAAGTTATCTTCCACACCCTCCAAGAACCACCTGGATTGTTTCTTCTATGCTGTGTTGTACTTCCAGCAGACATCTGGTAGGTTGAAGTCCCCCACAAGAACAAGGGCTAGTGATAATGAAGCTTCTCCCAGTTCTTTGAAGAACAATTCATCTGTAGCTTCATCCTGGCTGGGTGGTCTATAACAGACTCCTACCAGGATATCAGCTTGGTTGGTCTTCCCCCTTGATCTTCACCCACATTCAGCCTTCTCACTCACAACACTGAGAGATCAAGGCAGCTGATGCACTCCCTGATGCACAACACAACCCCACACTGCCTCTTTTTCCATGCCTATCCCTTCTGAAGAGCCTGTAGCCATCCATTGCAGCACTCCATTCATGTGAATCATTCCGCCATGTTTCTGTGATGGTGATTATGTCATGATTTCCCTGCTGCACAATGGCTTCCATCTCCTCTTGTTTGTTGCCCATGCTGCGGGCATTGGCATAGATGCATTTAAGCTGCCCTATGGATCTGGACTCCAACAGCAGCATGCTACCCCATGGCTCATGTCTAGTGAGCCTGGTGTTATCCCCTTCCCCCTTCAAACCTAGTTTAAAGCCCTCTCTACAAGCCCTGCTAGCTCCTGGGCTAGAATCATTTTCCCCCTTTGGGACAGGCATACCCCATCTGCTGCCAGAAGGCCTGGTGCTGTATGAACTAACCAATGGTCAAAAAACCCAAAATTCTGGTGCTGACACCAGTAATGGAGCCGGGAATTAATTAATGCCATTTTTCTGATGCAACCATTGTCGTTGTTTGCGACTGGCAGGAGGGATGAGAATACCACCTGGGCTCCCAAACCCTGAACCAGTCTCCCCAAGGCCCTGAAGTCCTTCTCGAGTCCCCTCAAGCTTCTTGAAGAGATTTCTTCATTGCCCACCTGGAAGACTAATGAAGGATAGTAGTCACAGGGCTGTACCAGATAAGTGAGTTCTCTGGTGAAGCCCCTAACCCTGGCCCCAGGAAGGCAGCAGACTTCTCTGTGAGTCTGGTCAGGCTGACATATAGGGCCCTCTGTTCCCCTTAGGGTGGAGTCACCAATCACCACTCTTCTTTTCTTTGTAGTACAGCTGGTCATAAAATGAGGTGTTCTCAGACTTTTCTGTGGGAACTCTTCTAACCTGGATGATCCCTTATCATCTTCCTCATTTTCCTGATCCTGAAGTACCAGGGCCTCGTATCTATTGTAAAGGGGTACTTGGGAAGGTGACACGAGCTGGGGGGTAATACGCCATCTACTCCGAAGAGTAACCCGTTTCCAACCTCCCTTGTCTCCTAGGTTCCTTCCATCTGCCCCATGACAAGAAGGTAGGGGATCCTGAAGTTCTTTTATTTTGGGTGGCTGGCTTGCTACTCTCAAGGATGGTAAAGCGCAGGTCCACCAATCTCCTCCTTGGATTCCCTTATGCTCCTTAGCCATTCCACCTCTTCCCGTAGCTCTGCCACCATGCAGAGCAAATCATCAACCTGCTGACATATTACACAGACACCATCTAACATCACCAACAGGCTCTGGCACTCACTACAGCCAGACACCTAGACAGTTACATGTTTATAAGGGACCTCTGTCTGGGTCGCTATGTCCTTCCTGGCTAGCAGAGAGGACTTAGCTTGCTTTCTGTTGAGAAGATGCCATCTTGGAGCACTTTCTTGATGATTGATTGCTGGCTGAACTTACCTCTGAAGCCTGCTGGGCTACTGGACCCTTTCCACTCACCTGCCCATCCACCCTGCTTACACAAACTGCCATGCCATGCCTTAGTCACTCATGCTCCCAAGGACAGTGTTTTATCTGCTCAGGGGTGGTGCCATCCCTCCAGCATCACCCCCTGTGAGTCAGCTGCTCACATCAGCTGAGCTGCCAGCTCCTGGGCAAGGCCTGACGAGGACTTGAGGCTCCCTTAGTGGCTCTTGCCATTCAGGGTCGAGACTCCTGGATGCTATGTTTTCCTCACACTCCAGTGCTGAAGGCATCTTCTCTGGAGCTACTCACCTCGGCAAATCTATGGGTCACCTGCCAGAGGAATCATGGAAAACAAGGAAAGAGCATCAGCAGGGATGCAGGCAACCACTCTGACTCTGAACTCCTGAAGTCTGGATTTCCATCTTGTCAAGACTGCAGGCTCTGGTTCCAAGTCTAAAGTCATGATTCCCCTCCTCATGGCCACGTAAGCAGCTTAATCCAGAGCAATGCTGTTAGTGTGACTCATCTGAGTGCATTTGAAGGAGAGGATGGGAGGGGATCTCAGACCTGGTTGAAAGCCACTGGCCTTAAAAGCAGAACGAACATCTCCACTTTTGCCTAGATCCTCAGCCAGTATCTGGAAATACAAGCTCTTCCCCAAAAGAGATTTTTCTGATGCAGTCAGACTGATTAACCCAAAGTGCTGCCATGCTACCAACTCTTAAAGAACACAGGGTGAAGGAAAACACATTCTGTACCTCTTTCTGCTCACCTTATGCCTTTGGCCTTATGCAATTAGCTTTGGAAACAACCAAAACACACAAAAAATTCACTCAAGCAGGGGGGCAGGCAAGTAATTTGTCTAGTTTCTTAGTGTCCAACGCAGAGGTGCAGGACTGGAGAGTGCCAGCAGTTAAGCCTTCCTCAGTACTCTCTGCAGTTGTGCCTTGGAACTTGAACTGTTCTGGAAGTGCACTACATGTGGACATGCTTAAAGAAAAAAAAGATGCTGAAATTAGGAAAACATTATTTCACTACAGGATTAACACATTTCAGCTGCTGCTCAATGAAAAACCTTTTCCAGCAGAGAGAGGACTTTGTGAGGAAATAAAGGAAATAAAACATACTAGAAGAAACTCTGGGATTTGGGGTCTGGGTAGTTTGAGACATGGAAGTGCAGGATAACATTTTAACCAGTGTTAACCAGGCTGTACTGCTCCTCAGAGTTCAGTGACTGCAAGAAGAGCAAGGTGAAACCACAGCTCCTTCAAAGGAGGCACTGGCTTTCATACTTAACTATCTCATGCATGATTAGAAAGCTCCACCTGGTACTGCAATGAGGCAAGAATGTGTTGTATTCAGTATCAGGTAGGGCTGGTGCCACCCCCATAGCCTGACAATACCCTGACTCCTTTCCCAGAAGGATCTTGGTCCTAGAGACAAGGGTGATGGCCAGAAGTTTACATGAACAGCTCTAGTGGTAGTAATTCTCTGGTAGCTATCAGCCTCTCCAGATGGTCTTCAGACCAAAGCTAAGATGAGCTAAGAGGTGGATATATGTAGTCAATAATTTACACAGCATATGTGCTTCTCTAACAGGACAGGAACCATGCAAGACTTGAATTTGCCTCTGCCAGAAACTGCTGCCCATCCTTTGTACAGGGTGGCCAGGTTAAATCACCCAACAGAAGCAGGTTTGTAGGTCATTGGCAGAGCTGCAAGAGCACAGGAGGCTCTGCTTATACTAACAGTCATCCAACTAGACAAGACCAGAAACAGATTCAAGTTAAGGAGTGTTTCTGAAGGCAGTATTTTTGCTAGTTTGTTTTTCTGGTTTGTTGGCCTTTTCTCAAAAGGGGTAGTGTTTCTTGAAGGGAAGTTTGTTTTTGCAAAGTGACTGACCCACTGGCATCAGTACAAAGTTTTAGGAGATGAACTCATACTTCTGAGTATGAATCCTTTGCACTGCTGAGAGCTGCTAATGAAGGGGTCAGCTAGAAAGGAAGTAAGAGCCAGCAGCTTGGGAAATAGAAAGCAGGGGGTAAGAGAGGCCACAGGGTCCTGGATCTGCTACAAGCATCTCCAAACCAGAGGGACCAGTTCACCCTTCCTCCCTAGAGAGAGGGCTTAAGGACCCTCAGCAGCATTTGAGCCTCAAAAATCCCTCCTCCCTCTTGCTCATCTGCTGCCTGATTCTGAAAGAGCCTAATCTTCCCCAAGTTTCTTTGAAGTTACCCAGGGATTTAGATTTCTGCCTCTTTTAAGGCAAGGCAGAGTGCTGCAGGCAAGCTCAGCAGCAATGTAACTGTTCCTCCACTCCCTTAACACAGAACAGGCACTGCAGCATGACAGCATTAGCGGGGGTCAACTCTCCCCCTCCTCCTCTCTCCATAAAACATCTCCTCCTCCTGGCTGGTTTTGCAAGGGAAGGGATCGAACACCCTCTGCCCAGCCACCATAGCATCACTGCCTTCTGCTGGCCCCTTCCTCCAGCCCCACTGTGACTCCCCACATGATACAAACAGCACAAGACATTTCTGCAAACCTATCTGCTTCCGCTGCCTGCAAACTAGAGACCCCAAAAGCTGGCCTATAGGTGTTTCCCATCTGCCCAAGAAGCCTTAGTTCATAAGGATGTTAAAGGGTAACCATACCAAGCCTTGCAGCTTGCTGAAGCACTGCAGAGGGTCACAGATCCAGGTAACTGATCACCAAGGGACTCTCAGAAGCCTCATCCCATCAGAGTGATTTACACCCTCTGAATCTGCTTGGCTTTGTACACAGCACCTTCCACTCCAAGGAGCCATTATACTTTACAAAAGGGAATCTGATATGTTAAAACATATTTAAGACAGATTGCTAGCCTTATTTAAGTCCTTGAACAGAGCCAATGTCATACTGCGAGTCACCAGAAGAATAAAACTGAATCCTTGGGAGCCAGCATTTGAAAGCAGCACGGCAAGAGACTTTTCTCTCCCATTTTTCAAATATCCTTGAAATTTCTCACCCCCAGTCATTGGACCACAGCATTACAGAAAAAGTGCCTTCAAAACACCATAAAGGCATTGGGGTTTTCACTTTCCAGAACACTGAAAATCTACATGCTCACTCCAAATTGCTTATCAGCGTTGAGAATCTTGCTGTGCCAGGGAGCTCTTGGTTCCTGTTCCCCTCTAACCTTCAGGCCTTGCCCAGCACAACGAAGGCTGTCAACAAAAGGCACCTGGCCAAGAGCAGATGCTAGGAAGGTTACCCAGGCTTTGTTCACATGTCATTGACAGGGGTGCACCCATGGAGGTAGAAACAGGAGACTCCCATCCCCAAGTTGATCCTCAAGTCTCCATCCAGGAGAGAAGGTGGCTGGGATCATTTGTGTCTCAGTGGAAATCATGGGGCTTTATACTGAATATAAGGGAATTTCCAGGCAAGGGCTTGATTTAAGGGAGAGATGTGCAGTACCTCTGATTTTTATTCCTTGTAACAGCTTATCTTCTCTTGCATCATGAAGCATCTGGGAAGCAGCCAAGGGCATACAGCAGGGGAGATAGATAGCAAGTGGAGAGGGAGAGGAAAAAAGTCAAGGGGAATACAAGCATATTTATAAAAATCAGAACAATAGTTTCCTAAAGCTGTGATAAGAGTTATTTTCTACTCACACATAAAGACGCAACACTGACTTTTCCATGCATTTCTCCTCTCAAAAAACCAAAACAAAACAACCCCAAAACACCCCCAAAACACCCCAACAAACACAAAAAAACCCCCCCAAAACCCCACCAAACTCCCACAACTTTCCCCAAAACCAAAGCTGTCCTGAAAGCAGCAGTCAAGGTAGGAGTTAATCCTTCTGCCTCCCAGCAGGGAAGCCATCTGCCTGCAGACTTTGGAAAGGACCATAAAGCCGGTGGTCCTAACTCAGTCCCTGATGGGCATTTGTTCAGATTATAAAGCTCAGCGTGCTTTATAATCTGCTCCCTCCAGTCTGAAGCAATTAGCAGGAGCATCTCAAAGGGTGGCCTGGATTTGTAAACAAGCAGAGCTTTGCATCCCCAGCCAGCAGCCCTGTGCTTCATTGGCAAAGCTGCCTTATGCAGCATCCCTCTGGCTCTTGCAAGTGTTATCAATCGCTTGCTTCCATGAATATTAAAGAAATCAAACTTTCCTTCTTTTCTCCCCCCCATCCCCCCCAGCAGCTTAAAAGGAACTAAACTTAGATCAAGGTCAGAGGCATAAAAAGTCTGTTTCCCATGCTCTGAGGAAATCCTAGCAGTTGGATAGTGGATGCAGTTGTCTCCCAGCCCTATCTGGACAGGAATTCAGAGAAAGGCTAGGAGGGATTTCTCAGGATCTTACAATCCTGCCCCCATCCCCTCCTCCCTGTTACAAGGCAGGATCCTCTCTACACACCATTCCCAGAGATCTCAGAACAGATCCCACATATGGCTACACACAAGTGTTCTGTCTAGGATGCACCCATGGGTGTCCAACAACAGCAGCTCCAGTTTGAAAACCCCTGAGCTGACATACAGAGTCACTCCACTGATTTTAATGCAATTGCTCACCCAAGCAAAGACAACCCCACTCAGCAGCATATGGGAAAACAGAGTTGGGAGAAGAAACCAGCTACTACCAGGGTTCCTCATCTAGTCACAATGTATGTTTCCTTCCCCCTCTCCACTTCCACAGCCCTTTCAGGAAGGGCCCAGCAGTTGGCTTGTCTGCCCAACATCAGGGAGCCATCTGCAAGCACAGACATGGAAGGCAGTTTAAGAGGTGGTTTGGGACTGTTGAGAGCTGAGACTTCTTCGTTTGTGACACATAGCACCCATCCAGCACTCCTAAACATACCCCAGGATGCAGGGATCACGCAGCAAACAGACCATGCAAATAGCCTTAACACTCAGACAGCACCCAGGGTCTGGACATGTCAGACTCATTGCAAAGCCTTCCAGAACTTCCAGTCATCAGGCCTACTGGTGCAATCTACCTTCCAGATGCTGGACATCATCTCCAGCTGCACTGAAAAAGAAAGCTACTGGACTGTGCATCCACTGACTCTGGACCTAACCACCAGTGCCCTGAAAAACTGGTGTGGTATAAATCATACTGTATAGGTCCACTACACCATAGCCCTCAATTTGGTTTTCCTTCCCCCTAACAAACTGCTTTATGCACAAGAGACTTTTTCCAGCCCAGACTTTCCTAATGAACACTGCAAAGCTTATATAAACAAAGAAATGAAGCACAGCAGTTCAAGACTAAGGAGAAAACATCACAACCATACCAACAATATCAACAGTTTAGAGAAAATGCTTGGAGCTGTCAATACCCCAAGATGAGTGGTTAAAGGTTTGTGTCCTGGGTTCAGCTATAGCAGTCATTTTTCTCCTTCTTAGTAGCTGGTGCAGTGCTGTGTTTTTTAACTTTCAGCCTGGGAACAACGCTGATAACACTGATGTTTTTAGTTGTTGCTAAGTAATGTTTATTCCAACCAAGGACTTTCTCAGTCTCATGCTTTGCCAGGGAGGAGGGGAAGCCGGGAGGAAGCAGAGACAGGACACCTGACCCAAACTAGCCAAAGGGGTACTCCATACCACAGCACGTCATGCCCAGTATATAAACCGGGGGGAGTTACCCGGAAGGCCCAGATCACTGCTCGGGTCGGGCTGGGTATCGGTCGGCGGGTGGTGAGCAATTGTATCCTCTCCCCTTGTTATTTCACTAATCATTATTATCATTGGTGGTAGCAGTAGTGGTTTGTATTATACCTTAGTTGTGGGACTGCTCTTATCTCAACCCGTGGGAGTTACATTCTTCCGATTCTCCTCCCCATCCCTCCGGGAGCGGGGGGAGGAAGAAGGGGGGGAGTGAGTGAGCGGCTGTGTGGTTCTGAGTTACCGGCTGGGCTCAAACCATGACAGTTTGGAACATATTCCAGCTTAGAGTAATAGACAGCTTGTTGGTTTGTTTGCAAAACTTTGGGGAGTACTGCACTTTGGAGCTGCAATTCAGAAATGGCATCAACTACATGGAAATAAGAACATGGAAAAGCCCAAACCAGGATAAAAGCTAGCAGCCATGAAAAATCTGAAATTCGAGAACCTCTTTTCCAAGAGAGGAGATAATAGCTTGGCTCCCCAAAGCTCAGGTCTTAAAATATATCTCAGCACTTCATAGCTGTACATTCCTAACCCCAGACTGCTGTCTGCACACATGTCCAGGGCATACAAATAAGTCAAAGTGATCCTGGTAGAGGTGTCTCAAGCAATACTTTCTTCCTTCTATAAGCCATACTGATATCTTAACTCTGTGCTGAGACTGAGCATGAAATCACACTCAAATCCAGGCTCACCTTTTGAGCACAGCTTTCAAAGCATACTGGGAACAGAGCCCACAAGCGGACCTTGACCAAGACAAGAAAAGCCAAGCTCAGTAGACAGAGGCATATTTAAATCCACATGCCAACACTGGAGATAACAAAAGTGAGGAACTGAAGAAATCAAAGGCATTACTTGCACATGACTTGGATCACAAGCATAGCCAGGACCCCAACTAAGATGAAGAACCAGCAATGCCAGTGCAGTAAAACACAACCCAATAGCCTATCCCCAAAAAAACCAGCTGCAGCCAGAACAAAATAAGGAAAAACACTTATGAGTAAGCTAGTAAAAATAGACCCCAGGAATGCAAACCCCACCTACACTGATGATGGGATTTGCTCACCTCTCTGATGGGCAGAGGGAGCCACCAGACAAGTTCAGGCCAGTCCCAGCTAATGAGAGTCCTGTGCTCCTAACAAGAATCCTATGCTACTCAGGAGAATGATTGGGGTCAGGTGCTGGGCAATGACCTTGAGAACCTCTGCAGGGCTCAGGGTGTGAAGAGCTGCTGCTTTAATGGGGTTTCAGCACAGCTGATGGTCCTTTTGCAACTCCCACCCCAGCAGGCATCCTCAGTTCTCTACAGAAGCTCCAGGCCTGGGGTATCTGTGGGGTCTCGTAAGGCTCAGGACCTTGGCACAGCTGTTCTGCAGCTGCATTTTGCTTGTACGCCAGCAGCAGGTGGCTGGGCTGTGCAGATGGGTTTGGAGAGACTTGAAGCTTCCTTGAGCTTCTGAGCTCAGGCTCAGCTCCCATAAAGCCGAGTTTTTACGGGCCTCCCTGTATGTGTGTGCATGGATGTGTGTATGCAATCACTGGGATTTACAATACATTTAGGCATCACTTGGGGCTAACGTTTTCAAATGTTATATCCAGAAGCTTGGGTCCACTGGGTCTTTGGTTTGTTTTAAAGCTGGTTTATTTTGAAGTTGAAAACACAGCCCTTCTCTTCAGCACAAATTGACTTCCTGAGCTTGCTTGCTTGCTTCCCCCAAACTCTTCTCCTGGCAGCTCCTATTGCTCTAGGATTTCTACATAACACTCCATCATCTCCTGGGGACTTACCTCCACTCTCAACCTTTTCCCCTTTTGATCACTGCACGTGTAAAGTTGTTAATTTAATTGGCAATAAACACTCACTATCTGAAGCAAAACTAAGAGAATGAACCAGGTAGAGTTGTGTCAAATCTGAAAGGCTTTAATGAATTTAAATTTGCAATATTTGTCTTTTTCCCTTCTCATTTGGCTTCACCTTTATGACTTTCTTTCATGGTTACGTTTCTACGCTGTCCATCTTTCTAGACCTCTGGTTTATCAGTTCATGTTTTTATGTTTGATATTGCTTAGTTTTCCTTAGTGAAGGGGAGTCCAGACTCTCAACTTAAAACCTTCATTGGCATAAATTTACAGTAAGATGCATGGTTTCTCATGAGATTTGTCCCACACAACTCTGCTAGAATGGAAGATGTGGAGAGCCATGAGGAAACTGCATCTTAAACAGGCTTGGCAAGACTCGGAGCATAACTGTCAGCAGCAGAAGTGGCTGGCCAGGGGGAAGGGTTCGGTAATGAAACCAAGGTGTCCAAGCTGCTGACAGCTGCAGAGCAAGCCAGAGGAGAGGTGGGTTTGGGAGCAGAGGGGAATATTTCATCTTTTCTGACTTGACGAGTTTGCATTGGCACAAGACAATGAGGAGCAGATGTCAGATGGAGATGACAAACTACTCTGTACATTTTTACAGCAAAAATAATGACACTCAGACCACTAATGTTTTCAGTTTCTTAACAGCATTGGCTCATTTTTTTTAGAGAAACCCTCCTTGAAGTTCTCCAAGAATGGTTTTTAACCAGTGCTCATCACAGTGCTTCAGCAGCAAACCTTTCATGTGGTGCTCCACATCTGCAAATTAGCAATTAGAACAAAATCCATTTCCCAGAGCTAGTTGGATGCTAAGCAGACTCTGAGCCATCTGCATCAATCAAATCAAACTTACCTGAGGACTGTTAAACATGAATTTCTTGCACAGCACTTTCTCATAGTCCAAGTAACCTGTGTCTTCTCTTTTGCTGGAGGGCTGTGTTAATTCCTAGAATCATAGAATCATTTAGGTTGGAAAGGATGCTTAAAATCATCAAGTCCTGTGTAATAATTCCTGTGTGACAGCAAACTTTGAAAACTGAAGAGCTCAGCTGGGCTCATTTTCATCGTGGATGTGTAGGCTTAAATTATAGGTTTAAACTAACAATAGTGTGTGTGGCTTTAAACTAACATAGTAAAATACAGCAAACTGTTCTAACTTGCTAAAATGTAGAAAGAAAGGAATTTCCAGCTGACGGGGAAGGAACATCATGGGATTGATAACAACTAAGGAGACAGTAAATAAGACCATGGATGCCAGCCTTTAAGATAGCAGAGTGACACCCAGCATGGAGCAAGACTGGAACAGAACAGAAGCAAGGACATACCAACTGCTAACTCAGCACTAGGACCTTGCGAGCGTGCACAAGCACTGAGGTCATTCAGTAAACACAGTGAGGAAGACTATAGGCGACCATCGGAGACCCCACTCAGCAAGAAAGCACATGTGTAATTAGAATGCAAATATTATAATTAGTTCCCGAAAATTCCATGAATATGTAAATAATTTCCTGGAAAATCTGTAAATATGCATGAGTATGCTAAATATATAGCTGCTGCTGGCAAAGTAACGGGTGTGCTCACCTTTGCCAAAGGATTTGCGTGTGCGCCCAGCGCTGCAATGAAGAATGCTACTTTCTAAAACTCCAAATTGAGTCTTAGGGAGTTTCTCCAACTGACTTTTACAGTAACAACAGATGTACTCTGGGTAAACCAAATTTAGGAAGTTTCAGATCTAGAAAATATGCCCTATGAGCACCCAAAATAATAAAGGTTAAATTGCAATGGATTTGTGCCTGGTAGCTGGTTGACTTAACAGCTGCACTATGACTGCGGCATAACAATAACATACTTCTGGCTTACTAGACACCGGAGCACCCACTGAGAGCAAAAGAGAGAGATGCTGGCTGAGGAATGGATGCTGTGGTGTCCAACCAACCCTGAAACCCACTCAAACTAAAACCCACCCACCCCATGTGTACACACAACTCCTTTTCCCTCGAGCTCTGGTTCCTGTGAGTGTTAATGCGATCCAGGCAGAGGGATGTGTTCACTCCAGAGCTGTGAGTGCTGATGCTGTGCTAGAAGTTACAGGCACACAAGTATTTGGCGCCTGCTCCGCTCCCCACTTACGCATGGTGAAAAGGCACCACCTTGGTCCACAGCAAACTTTCAGATTTGTGATGTTTTAAGACATTTTGTTGTGGAAAACCTCCTAGTTTTCCTTCTGTTTTATAACGGGGTAGTGGAAGGTCAAACTGCTTTGAAAGCTCAGGGTTTTAAGGATGTTTCCAACCCTAACTATTCTATGATTCTATGATTCTGTTTTCTCATGTGTAAATGCAGAACAATGGTAATCTGGTTTGGGGTTTTCCTTTCTTCATTCTGCTCTGCCAGGTGATCAGGTAAAGCAAAGCAAAGGCAGGTCAACAGAGGAGGAAAAAACATGGCCTTTGGTGGGGGAAAGAGGGATAAAGGGAAGAAGAAGGAAGGGAGAGAGAAGGGAAAAGGAGGAGATGTGAATCCTGAACTCTCCTGACACTTAGTCCTCTTGGCTGGGGTTGAGACCTGGAGGGCAGCACCTCGAATGAAGATGGGGTGCAATTGCTGCCCATTGTTGGTGAGGTCTTGATGTTTCAGGTCTTCATGGGAAGGAGGAGGAAGGAGGAACCTGGCCTGCTACAGGAGCCACCAGGCCATTTCATATCTGATTGGCATCAACTGGCACTCAAGCATCCCATGGGATTTGTGAGCAAGGAGCATCCTGGAAGAGGCAGTGAATGGGGGAAAGGGACTGATGCCTGAGCTTGGGTTGCCACAAGGCTATGCACCAGCTGGGATCATGCAGGACCATCGAGCTGAGCTGCAAACCCTCTGTTTTGGTGATATTTCCCATTCCCAGAAGAGCATTCTGCTTTTACAAGTGTTCCCCTGAAAAGCAAGATCCATCCTATGAAAGCATGCTGACCACCTGAGGGTTTTTTTGAAAACATGAAAGAAAGAAGGAATTACACTGTGATGTAATCAGTTGAACTGGGATTCAGAAAGCTGTTTAATTTGAGGGTTTAAAAGATCTGCATTTTTCCTGGAAAGATACAAATCTAGTGTCTGAACTATAGTTACCTCTCTACAACCTGTCAGATTTTTCTCCATTAATGAAACACAGCTAAAATATTCCAGTTCACCTTCTACAAATCTATTGCGGCATATCCTGGGATCCAGCTCATGTCTATAAACTCATATACTATTATCTTTACTTCCTCCTTCTTATTGGCAATGGCTAGTAATCTTTCAGTTGTGATATGCAAAGCCAATCATGAACCAGTATTTTCCATTATGGTTGTAATTTTGGCCTGTAATTTTATCACCCAAATCTAAATCCACTTCAGAAACACCATAAACTAATTGTCACAGGATAAACTTAAACTTCTGAGTGGTTTATAAAAGTGATTTAATAAAGGGAAAATAAAAAACAAATGTAAGCCATAATATTTTTTGGCAAAAAGGTCAAATATTTCTTTCTCTTTACCTCATTTGAATGCAAGAACCTGCTTCTTTTAAATGCACTCGCAGCAGGTTTGTTTGTCTTGGATTATGCAGTAGCAGATATAACATTTGTTCAGTGAGAGTTGTTTAAAAAGACCAAAAAAAAAAACCCCCAAAGCAAGGTAAACAGATCAAATTTGTATGCAGCAAAGATATCCTTGCCCTAATTTTTTTTTTTTTTGAATATCAAATGCTAAGTGCTAACAATATGACCATGTTCTTATTACACAGTTTAAGCTGTTTTCACAGTTTGCAAACCCAAACACTTTGCAACCTGCTGTAAGTTTATGTTAGGCCATAACCTGAATGACTGCTGCTTAGCCTGCTTCATTCATATTAAGAAACAATATACAGAGGATATAAAGTGATCAACTGTGTTTACACTGATGCTGATGGGAAAAAAAAAAAAGCCTTTGCATAAGTAGCAAACAAGGAATCTGGGTATGAACATTAAAATAGCTGCTGATCATTTATGAGTGGAACATTGTGGAGCCTCCCAGTACAGGCGGGTCTGGGAAAGGCAAATGATAACAAGTCCCTGAGTGGGATTTCCAGGAGTAACCCTGAAATAACCCCCGTGCCCCATGCACGACTCCAGAAGTCAAACATACCGCTGTGCTTCCAAGGTTTGCAGGGGTGCTTGGTATTTTGACGTTGACATGTGAGGGTTTGCAAGCAATAGCTTTGCAGGGGAAGGAAGAAAAAGCAGCCCCATGTTTATTCATAAAAAATAGATGCTTCAAAACTGCAGTGGGAGCCTGTTTATAATAAACCAACAAATGATATAGAGGCTGCTGTTTGGCACAGGAATGTCCTGGGAGAGGCTTATATTACATTGCTCTCAGCATTCATGGTATAAGGCAGAGAAGGCTGAAATTTATGTTCTCCTGGTACTGTCATCCTGGCTGTGCTACTGTGGAGACAGTTCTGGCACAGTCCCTCACTTGTGCTAGACATTGCATCTCCCTAAATTTATTACCAGAGTTTAGGGTGAGGGCAGAGGGGCATTTCCGACTTCTTGATGGTGATGGAGGCACTTGAAGAGGCCAGAACAGACACAGATAAGTAGCCCCAGAGCTAGCTACTGACCACTACCCTCCCACTTGTGTTTTCTCGTTGTCCTGGGTTCAGCAGTCCTGGCAGTGTCATCAGCAGGCAACAGTCCAACACTACACACCGTCCCTCCTGCCCTGAAAGACTGTTACAAGAGATGGAGCCTGACATCATGGACTGGATGAATTCAGCAACTTTATAGGGATTGGTCCATGGACTAAGGAATGATATCTCTTTGTGTGTGGGTGTATATATATAGATATATGAGACAAAAGTGATGGTATATTGGAAAACGTGGGATCTGAGCATGACGTGAATGGTATGGAATAAGGGGTGGATACTGTCCTGGGTTCAGCTATAGCAGTCATTTTTCTCCTTCTTAGTAGCTGGTGCAGTGCTGTGTTTTTGACTTTCAGCCTGGGAACAATGCTGATAACACCAATGTTTTTAGCTGTTGCTAAGTAATGTTTACTCTGACCAAGGACTTTCTCAGTCTCATACTCTGCTAGGGAGGAGGGGAAGCCGGGAGGAAGCAGAGACAGGACACCTGACCCAAAGTAGCTAAAGGGGTATTCCCTACCACAGCACGTCATGCCCAGTATAGAAACCGGGGGGAGTTACCCGGAAGGCCCAGATCGCTGCTCAGGTCAGGCTGGGTATCAGTCGGCGTGTGGTGAGCAATTGTATCCTCTTCCTTTGTTATTTCCCTTATCATTATTATTATTAGTGGTGGTAGTAGTGGTTTTGTATTATACCTTAGTTACTGGACTGTTCTTATCTCAACCCGTGGGAGTTACATTCTTTTGATTCTCCTCCCCATCCCTCCAGGAGCAGGGGGAGGAAGAAGGGGGGGAGTGAGTGAGCGGCTGTGTGGTTCTGAGTTACCAGCTGGGCTTAAACCACGACACTCATATTCTGGGCTAGCTTGGTTGTTAACACAAGACCATTGCTGCTGTGTCTGGGTTATGTGCAGATTTGCAGAAAAATGGGGAAATGATAATTACTTTATCTTTGTAGTATTTTTTTTGCTTAGGTTTTGCTCTCTCCTTTTAGCTTAGCAAGCAGAGCTATGTGAGTGGGTCCCATCCATCCATCCATCCATCCATCCTATCTTCATCTTTTGGTCAGCAAGACATTTTCTGCCATAGGCAGCCCAGGAGGGTTGTGTCAAACTTGCAAAGAACCAAATCATTAAGTTACATGGTTTAGTGGTAGACTTAGCAGTCCTAGGGTAAAGGCTGGACTTGAGGAACTTAAAGGTCTTTTCCAACCTAGTTGATTCTATGATTCTATGATTCTAAGTCAGGAAACCCAGATCTCACCACGATCTTCTCTCCCAGTGCCTGAGCAGGAGGAACGAGTCTCATGGGTCATGCTCTGCTGGGTCATGTTGCTTCCTTCGGATGCAGCAATTTCTCCATCACTATGTAAGAATCAATGAAAAGAAGATATGTTGTGTCCTCCAAGTCCGACAGTAGAAAAAACAGGCCCCCCAAAAGTAAAAAAAAAATGCTACCCTCAGCCTCTCCATCTCTGAATCATGTTATGAAGAGGTATCTCTCACCCTGTGAAGGATGTTTCTGATCACAGCAGAAAAGCTAGCCCCTGGGTGAAGCTGAGCATTCACCTCCATGAGGTATTTTGATACCAAAGCCAAGACTATGAGCCCACAAAGTTTCTGTGCTGGAGATGCTGTGGATCGATGTGCTTGGAGCGATGTAGAGATGTTCCAGCTGCCCCAGCCATTGAGTTGGCTGCATTTGGAGCTCGGCTAAGGTGCCTCTATACAAACGCCCGTAGTATGGGGAACAAGCAAGAGGAATTAGAGATGTGTGCAAGGCTATGGGGATATGATGTCATTGGTATCACAGAAACATGGTGGGATGGCTCCTATGACTGGAGTGTCGGAATGGAAGGTTACAGGCTGTTTAGAAAAGACAGGCCAGGCAGACGGGGAGGGGGCATTGCTATCTATGTCAGTGATAGGCTGGAGAGTATGGAACTCTGTCTGGGGACGGGTGATGAGGTAACAGAGTGTTTGTGGGTCAGGATCAAAGGGAAAACAGCAATGGGGGACATTACAGTGGGGATCTGTTACAGGCCGCCTGATCAAGAGGACTCTGTGGATGAAGCGCTCTACAGACAGATAGGAGCAGCCTCACGCTCGCAGGCCCTTGTCCTCATGGGGGACTTCAACCATCCTGACATCTGTTGGAGGGATGGTGCAGCCCGGCACAAGCAATCCAGGAGGTTTCTCGATTGTGTGGAAGACAACTTCCTCTTTCAAGCAATAGAGGAGCCGACAAGGAGAGGTGCCATGCTTGACCTCGTGCTCACCAACAGGGAGGGACTGGTTGGAAATGTGACGCTCCAGGGCAGCCTTGGCTCTAGTGATCACGAGATGGTTGAGTTTGAGATCCTCAGGACAGTGAGAAGACCATGCAGCAAGCTCACTGCCCTGGACTTCAAGAGAGCAGACTTTGGCCTCTTCAGGAACCTGCTTAGTAAGGTTTCATGGGATATAGTCCTAGAGGGCAGGGGGGCCCAAGACTTCTGGTTGATATTCAAGGATCACCTGCTACGTGCTCAGGAGTGTTGCATCCCGACTAGAAGAAAGTGCAGCAGGAGGGCCAGGAGACCTCCATGGATGGACAAGGAGCTGCTGAGGAAACTTAGAGGGAAGAAAGAAGCTTATAGAAGGTGGAAGCGAGGACAGGCTGCCTGGGAAGAATATAGGAGCATTGCCCGAGAAGCTAGGGACCAGGTTAGGAAAGCTAAGGCCCAGCTAGAATTAAGTTTGGCAAGGGATGTAAAAGATAACAGGAAAGGATTCTATAGATACGTAGCAAATAAAAGACAGACTAGGGACAATGTGGGCCCTCTCCAGAAGCTATCAGGAGAACTGGCTACCATGGATTTGGAGAAGGCTGAGGTTCTTAATGACTTCTTTGCCTCAGTCTTCACCAGCAAATGCTCTGACCACACCACGAAAGTCTTGGAAAGCAAATGCAGGGACTGTGAGAATGAAGACCTTAGGCCCACTGTAGGAGAGGATCAGGTTCGAGACTATCTTAAGAACCTGAACGTGCACAAGTCCATGGGACCTGATGAAATCCATCTGCGGGTCCTGAAGGAGCTGGCGAATGAAGTTGCTAAACCACTGTCCATCATATTTGAAAAATCCTGGCAGTCAGGTGAAGTTCCCAATGACTGGAAGCAGGGTAATATAACCCCCATTTTCAAGAAGGGGAAGGTGGAAGACCCAGGGAAATACAGACCAGTCAGTCTCACCTCTGTGCCTGGCAAAATCTTGGAACAGTTTCTCCTGGAAAAAATGCTAAGGCACATGAAAAACAACGAGGTGGTTGGTGACAGCCAACATGGCTTCACTAAGGGGAAATCCTGCCTGACCAATTTGGTGGCCTTCAATGATGGAGCCACGGAACTGATGGACAGGGGCAGAGCAGTTGACGTCATCTACCTGGACTTGTGCAAAGCGTTCGACACTGTCCCACATGACATCCTTGTCTCTAAATTGGAGAGACATCAATTTGATAGATGGACCACTCGGTGGATAAAAAACTGGCTCAATGAGTTGTGGTAAATGGCTCGATGTCCAGTTGGAAAACTGTAACGAGTGGTGTCCCTCAGGGATCGGTGTTGGGACCGGTCCTGTTCAACATCTTTGTCGGCAACATGGACAGTGGGATTGAGTGCGCCCTCAGCAAGTTTGCCAATGACACCAAGCTGTGTGGTTCGGTTGATACGCTGGAGGGAAGGGATGCCATCCAGAGGGACCTTGACATGCTTGAGGGGTGGGCAGATGCCAACCTTATGAAGTTTAACCAAGCCAAGTGTAAGGTCCTACACCTGGGTGGGGGCAATCCCAGGCACAGCTACAGGTTGGGCAGAGAAGAGATTCAGAGCAGCCCTGAGGAGAAGGACTTGGGGGTGTTGGTTGATGAGAAGCTTAACATGAGCCGGCAGTGTGCACTCCCAGCCCAGAAAGCCAACCGTATCCTGGGCTGCATCAAAAGAAGCATGACCAGCAGGTCAAAGGAGGTGATCCTGCCCCTCTACTCTGCTCTTGTGAGACCTCACTTGGAGTGTTGTGTACAGTTCTGGTGTCCTCAACATAAAAAGGACATGGAGCTTTTGGAGCGAGTCCAGAGGAGGGCCACGAGGATGATAAGAGGGCTGGAGCACGTCCCGTATGAAGACAGGCTGAGAAAGTTGGGGCTGTTCAGCCTGGAGAAGAGAAGGCTGCATGGAGACCTCATAGCAGCCTTCCAGTACCTGAAGGGGGCCTACAAGGATGCTGGAGAGGGACTCTTCATCAGGGACTGTAGCGATAGGA